>NC_051178.1:49276462-49307983 GCF_013339695.2 Rhipicephalus sanguineus | reverse complement strand
TGCTGTCTGGCTCTTCTCCTTCTCTCTCTTTCATTTTCGAGCAGTTTTCTTTTTGGATGTGTTTGGTGTCCTGTCTTCTATCTTACTTTCTTTAAAAGGTGAGCATCGGAGTGTTGCACGGGAAAGCGACGACGTTATATTGGCTCGGCTCCAGAAGGCAGGACGTTGGTTCTCCTCCTCTGCCGCGCGTGTGCTGCAGTGTAGACGTGTCTGGTGTGCTGTCTGTGTGTACGTGTGGCTTCGTATCGATTTAGCCTCGACGCGCTGGGCGCCCGTGGTCGAGCACTTGTCGCTCCCAGCGCGCTTCGCCACTTGGCTGCTCGTCGCCGCGTGCACTCCCTCCTGGCCGGCTGCAGCGCACTCCCCTGTTTGGCACACGCTGTGAAAATCAAGCGAGCTGGCTCTCTCTGCTCGGCCGGCTTTTTGTTTAGACTTTTTGATCCTTTGTGGTTCAACGCCTAATGTCGGCGAGGCTGTTGGCCGTTGATGTAGGACGGAGGTATCGAAACGAGACCCGTCGTACTAATGTTCGACAGCCGTGACACTATGAAACGCGCGAAAAGTAATAATAATTGTTGGTGCGTCACGTCCCAACACCACGATATCATAATGAGGGGCGCCGTAGTGGATGGCTCCGCAAGTTTCGACCACCTGAAGTTCTTTAACGTGCACCTCAGTCAAAGTACTCGGGCCTCTAGCGCTTCGCCTCCATCGCAATGCGGCCGCAGCAGCCGGGATTTGATCCCGCGACCTTCCGGTCAGCGGTCGAGCACCATAACCGCAAGGCCACTGCGGCAGGGATGCGAAAAATTAACAAACCCTCAATTTAAATTATCTAAGTAGGTCATCATATCGGAGTTCGCCACTACGGCGCGCCTGCTTATCATGTGTTCGTTTTGGCACGTAAAACCGCAAAACTAACTTATTTCTGTGAGTCTATGGTTGTGTTATTGGGTACCTGCCGTCGCATCCCGAGCGTCTAGAGGAAGACAGATGTTGCTGTCTCTAGCTGTATCGAACCAGACGACACAGCGATGAACACTCCTCTGATGTCACACATACACGCCATAATGGAGGTCGCTGTCTATGAGAGTTATAGGGGCATAGATATCAAGTTTAAATTTTGGTTTGTAACATGCAACTGGAACCAAGTTTATTATTGCGATATTACTGCGATAGCAATGATATGGACACTCTCGGCGGATTTTTGCCGTCGCCGTCATGTCCCGGATTTGTATATATATGTAATGTATGTATATGTACATAAAAGCCACACAAAAATTATTCAGAAGAATAAAATTGCGAAGCGCGCGACCGGGGATTCCAACCTGCGACCCCTCGCTCTGCAGCGCGCTGCCTTAGACATTTACGCCATGCGTCATTCGTTTTCCGGGATACTAACGGCACAATACAAACGCACGCGGCGTTGGGTGAAACGCACGGGACGCCACACGTGGCGAAATTAAAATTACGCGAGACAGGGGCCATGCTGCATCCTTGCCGGCTATGCGTTTGTGTCGTATCGTCGCTGGCAACCCACGCTACTTTTCCATTTTGGGGTTGTAGCGCCGCGCCACTCGTGGCCAGTCGTCCAAGGAAAAAGAGCGTCCCGTGGCTCGTGGTGGCGGGAGCTAGTGGGAATGCTCTGGCTCTTGCATGCTTATGCCACGGGAGGGAAGAAACGAGGCGGCTGAACCAGAATCACGGTATATATCTTACACCGCGACCAGAATCCAGAGGCTAAAATTACAGCGCAAACGCACAAGACACCTTCGAAGAAAAGGAATGTACGACACGAGCACTGGCTAACAATTTCTTGATTCTTTGATACGCCAATGCATATATAAGCCCAAGGCAACCTTACCGCACATGCATACGCAGCAATAGCTCTAAACCAAAACGTGCAATACGGATGATAGTGTATTAGATACGCGAAGACATGAAATCATGTCCTGATGGGTGCAGTGACAAAGAACTAAAGATGGAGTAAAAAAATTACACCATCTCCCGCTAAAAGGAACCATGAGGCGATGCGAAGCCGGAGCACTTGCACGATCGCGTTCCGTTGGCGTTCGTTGGGCATGCTACCGACCTCGTGTCGTGGAACGCGAAGAGGGACGCTACGCGCGTCGTGTCTTCCATCTAGCCTGGCCGTTAATTCTCACAGGGCGAGCGGGGAACGGCGTCGACAGGCGGGCGAGAGGGGGGCAGCGTAGGAGAGGAGAGAGAAGGGGAGGGGACGCTCGAGCTCATCGCGGCGTTGTGCAGGAGAGAATTTCGGCATGTCTAGCCCGCGTTTCAGAGGAAGAGTGGAAAGGGGGATGGGAGAGAGAGAGAGGGATGGGAGAGGGAAAGTGGAGATGGAAAGTGGAGAGGGGAAGGGGAGAGAGGGAGTGGAGAGGGAAAGTGGAGAGGGGAAGGGGAGAGGTTGCGTGGAAAGGAGAAAGGGAAGAGGGGTAGAGGGGGAGGGGAATGGTAAGAGGGAGTGGAGAGGAGGTATGTGGAGAGGGTATGCGCATGCGCAGTGAGGGTGGTCACGCCGCACACCACCACCACCACCACCGCCGGATTGAGCTCGACCTTAAGATACTTCGCATCTAAAAGGACAAAGAAGTGCGTTTGCGCTGTAATTTTAGCCTCGGAATATGTACCAACTAGACCCAAAGGAAGCTTTATTTTAGTAACCAGAACCGACGCCAGCAGGGAACGCGAGCCGTGGCTTCACGTGCCACTACCAAGCGCCGTCTTTACTTTCTTCTCTTGAGGTCGCGCTCTGCGGTTGTGTTCGCCGCCCAAAGGAGGTCGCTAGAGGGTCTTGACACGACGCGAGCGCAAGAGTCCGATAGTGGCTTGCGTTCTGCGCATGCGCCCTGGCGGCTCGCAAATTTCTTGGGTCCTCAATTCTAAATCTCTCTAGTGTTTCGCCGGAATTGGGATGTGCGCCGCCGACTTTAATTTGACATACAGGCCGTGGTCGACCGCGCTCGTGCGCTTATCTGTTGAGGGGGAGTTTTGTACGTCTTGTGCTTTCACCGCAAAGTTTGCGTTGAAGATATAAACAGCACGAAGGTCACTTTGCTCGCTGCAGCGGCTACGTTTGCGAAAGGAGTCAGCTGCTAGCTAGAAGAGCCAAAGTAGCGGCTAGTTGAAGTAACAACTGTGACAGTTCGCGCTCGTCCTGTGTATGCCTGTGCGTGCTTTTCGTGCGTCCCTTCTTTGTGTTTGAGCAGCACCCTGCAAGTGTCGAGCTGTGACAGTTGTTATTTCGCACTCGCCTTGTGTGTTTTCTTTTTTCTGCGTCCTTTGTGCTTGAGCAGCCTGCAGCAAGTTTCTAGCTGCTTGCCGTTCTTCATGTGACATTCCAACTTCTTGCTATCGCATTCACTGCTTCGCCCTTCAGGCGAAACTGTGACTTCTTTTTCTCTGTATTGTAGTATTGACTCCGCTTTTCTGATTTAAAATAATAAACTATGATTAGTTCGAAAACCATGTGATGGTCCCTTTAAACGCTAAGCTACTCAAGGTGTTGTCCGGTAATCTACGATAATGACATCGTGTATTTTTTTCTCAACTGACCACTTCTGACATCGCTTTTCAGACCCCATGTTGACCCTATCGTATCTCTTTCAGACCCCATCGGTATCGCGATAGCTCAGGTCTCAGATCTTAAACTGCATCCGCGCAATACACTGTTAAGACGAGAACTTGTGAGGTTTCCTCATTTATTTGATCGATAAAATCCTGGAATGAATGAATGAATGAATGAATGAATGAATGAATGAATGAATGAATGAATGAATGAATGAATGAATGAATGAATGTTCGGCTATAACCACTGCGGACATTTTGCTTGTTTCGTTCTACTTAGCGCAAACACTCTCGTGTTTTTCGTGCTCACTCATTTGTATTTACCTAATTTGCGGGCGGAAGTCTCAGTGCTGAAATGCTGCATGCTGTTTTGCATTTTAATAAGATCCACATTCAGAAACACTTTCGCTCGTAAGAACTGTTTGTCATTCTCCCTAGCCTTTGCTATTCATCGATCTACATTCGCATCCACTAGTCAATCGATCGAGTTGTTTATTTTTACATAAATGTTGGCGAGGGGCAGGGGGAACATAACCAGTTAGGTTTCATGTTTCTGCGCGAGCTGACAAAGAAAAAAAAGGGAAATGTAGACACCACGATGGCCTATCGCGCTATGTGCGTCACATGTTTGTCCTTGGCGTATGATGCTGTGGTGCGAACATGTAGAGCCATGCCAACAAGCTGTACACCACAGGTTTCGCTTACACGAAGCCATATGATGGCCCTTTCACCCGGTAGTGGTAAGGAAAACAACAGTCCGCAGATTAGGTTTCATACATACATACATACATACATACATACATACATACATACATACATACATACATACATACATACATACATACATACATACATACATACATACATACATACATACATACATACATACATACATACATACATACATACAGTACTCATGGAAGAAACGCGTCCATTTAGGGCTAAGGTAGGGGAATTTTGTCCGAGGGACTGGTTTCTCTGTATCATACACAACTAGTGAAACTGACAGACAAATAAGCCGAAGAAAGCATAGCGATGATTGTCACTTAAACTGAAAGAAATTAAAGTGGACGAAAAATCACCCTTTCCGTCGGTGGGATCCGAAGCCAGAAACTTCGAAGTATGCCTCCTATGCTCTACCACTTGTGCTTCCCTGTCCACATTTTCGTAGAGTAATTATGTGTGCATAATACCTGGGAGTGTGTTTTGTAGAGTAATTATGTGTGCTTAATACCTGGGAATATGTTTGGATCTCGTCGATGGAAAGGGTGATTTTTTGTCCACTTTTATTTCTTTCGATTTAATTGAAAATCGTTACGATATAGTTAAGGAACAACAATAACGTCCCCTATGCTTTCCTTGGATTAAGTGTCGGTCAGTTTCATTAGTTGTGTAAAATACAGAAAATCGAGCACCTCGGACAATTCCCCTACTTTCGTACTTTCATAGCGATGTCTTCGTCCCGGCAGATTTGATGCCTTAGGTAGCATGCGAGGTTTTATTGGTCAGCCGCCACTTCGTGCGATGATCACGTGCCCCGTGACGCCCTCTCGCAAAAGAGAGAGTTTCACACTCGCAGCCTGAGCTAGGGGTGGCGCTGACTAGCACTCCGAGGTATTAAGCGCACGTAAATACCCTACAAAAAGGTCGACGGGGGAGCACCCTCCCTCGTAGCTCAATTGGTAGAGCATCGAACGTGTAATTCGCAGCCCGTGGGTTCGGACCCTACCGGCGGAAAGGGTGCATTTACGTTTAAAGGGACACTAAAGAGCAAAACGATTTTTCTCGCATTAGTGAACTAGTCTTCCATGATACGAAAAACACCACGCTTGCAGCGAGAAGACGCTTAATAAGCGAGAAAACGCGCAAAACGAAAATACAGGTGGCGACGCCACCTTGGAATTCCCGCACCAGTTGCCGTGACCTCACATATTTTTGACGGCGCCTGCTTGGGCCTACGTAGTTTCTAATCGGTTAAATCGAAGTACATTGTCCTCTGAGGGGGCCAGAGACTCGACATAACGAGTTTGTGGAAATTTCGTCGATCCAGTGGCGCCAAAATACGACAAATGCTCTTTGAAATCTTTTACGTCACGAATTACAAAGTTCGGCGCGAAATTTAAAAATGAAACTTTGAATTTGGTTTTCTCCTCTAATAATAAACCTATGGTGGTGAAATGAACTACACAAGAGTTCTCCAAGCACATTTTATCAATCTAAACCAATTCATTGTTTCTCTTTAGTGTCCCTTTAACTTGTTTCGATTTAAGTGGGAATCATTACAACACAGTTAAGAAACCACAAACAATGTCCCCTATGCTTTCCTCGGCTTAATTGCCTGTCGCTTGCACTAGTTGTGTATCATTTAGGGCTAAGTGACGCTTCTACTTTCGATTCCAACGTCAGTTCGTGTCACGTCGGTGTTATGTTGGCTCGTACACTTACATCGCAGCGGACTTCACCTTTATGTATATTTATTTATTTATTAGTACCTCAAATGCCCCTTTAGAGGTATTAAATGAGGGGGCGGGAGGGGGCCGCTTATCGAATCAATAATGGTTTCGATGAATGTCTTGAACGATGTATATGGCTGGAGTGGTTCACGACATTGGCAGGAAGACGGTTCCAATCCTTTGCAGTATGGATGAAGAAGGATTTCAGGTGAGCAGTACTATCAGCTTCAGCAGCCAGACTCGCAGCGACGCGGTTATTTCGAAAAACTGCGCGCGCCAGTTCATGTGGCTGACGTTTTTTATGCTGTTTTGTCTTCAGTTCGTAAGCACTGTATGTGCACGCGTACGAAGTGCACACAACCCTAACATGCTTAAGCTTCTGATCCGTGTGCTTTGACTTACTTTTCCTTTGCCGCACTCGTTCCCTGTCCTCACCCTTGCAAGGGTAAAGGAGAGATTGTGAAGAAAAATTCTAGCAAGAGAAAGACCGTCTGGTTTATAGAAGATGTTAACAAAATTATACCATGCAGGCGCTTTTCGTGCCATGCAGCTAAGTAACGACGCAAACGTGCGAATAATGAAGGAAGAGGCAGGGACGTTGCCTATATTCAGTTTGCTATCCTCTTATGGAGTAGGGAATGAAGGGAGGATAAAGTCTTAAAAGGGCGAGAAGTAAAGTGTGCAAGACCGTAATAGGATCAACAAAACAATTTTCCTTTTCTTGCTCCTACGTGCTCGATTGGCGACCCTCCGCAATATTTTTCAGCTTGGGCATAAAACATCTTGTAAACGAGAAGTGGCTGTCACATTCTCTCACCGTATTTTATAAACTATAGCGCACTAACGAACACGGGCAAGAAGTTGACAGGACGAGCGCTTACTTGCAATTCGGGTTTTACTGCAGATCCTGAGCATATATAAACACTCGTTTGAAGCTGCAAGGTTCTACATTGAAACTTTAGTTGAAAGTAAGCTCTTGTCCAGTGTGCTTCGTGTACCGCGTTCGTTAGCGCACTATGGTTTATAAAGTACCATGAATGGCCAACACGCCCAAACGTCCTCCCTTCTGAAGTGACCTTCGTTCACATTCTTCGGCATCCTGAACATCGTTCCGATGGTAGCTTTCACTTTGCTGGAGAGCGGAATAGAATGAAATGATTCCCATATAGTTGCACCCCTCGATGAGCGAGGCCACTGGTCGTCCCGCCAAAGCTTTGAATGCATCGGCCGCTCCCACTTCCTGGTCGAGGGAGAAAGAGATGGCTGCCACGTAACTCTCTGAGGTAGATACCTCCCTCTCTCTGGGCGCGCAGCACGGGATCCGATTTGCGCGCCGCAGTGCCACGACGGGAGGCCGTCTTCCTCCCGTTGTACGGGGCGCAATTTCTCTTCGATTCCCGCGTCTGTCAAGTGCGATCACGAGCCGTACCGAGATACGAACCAGATGAGGACGGGCGCCCGCGAGGGGGCAGCCGCAGCGCGGCAAGGGTGCACACTATCCCGACGCCATTGGCGGCTGCCGCGGAAGGGTCCCAGGAGTGAGTAGACGATCGTGTCTTGGCGCCTCGCGTGCCCGCGCACTCCTCCACCTTCATCTTTACTCAGTACTCATCCGTTCTGTTATCCAGTCGATAATCTGCTGAGTAGCGCCGAGACCCCGAGCCCATACTCTCGTCTTCCTGTCCAGCGTTTACTTGCCGCCGTGGTGCTGCAGAGCAAAACGGGTGTCATGTTCGCTAGGCGTCGCTTCGTCACATTCCCTGCGAGGCAGTGTCGTGTTTTGAACACGCCTGCCTTCTTTCTCTATGCGAGAATGCACTAGTGTATCGCCTGAGTCCTGCATTATTTGTGCTGCGCAACACTGTGTTTCTGACTCACGACGAGAACCTTGGTCAACGACTGCCATGCAATGAATGCCAGTCCTGGACGTCATCCAGATCATTAAACTCCTGTGCACGGAATCATGTGGTCTCAACAATTATTCAGTTTAGGTGTGTAAACCAAAGGAATTGAGAAATGCGCCTCATCTCTCCCAAAGTTTTCTACTCCAAGGTAACCACACTATATGGTCGTGTGATTAGGGCGGGAAGAGCAAAAGTTGCATCATGAAGTCTAACAAGATGTGATGCAAGACATCGGTCCTGAAAGCGCGCTGCAGACCTGCTACTCTTAAGTCTGATAATGGGTACATAAGGCAAGGTGGAGATAAGGTGTGACGAGAGAATAATTTATTTAAAGCACATGGCGTTCTGTAAAATGTGCGCGCGGGACATATAGTTAGCGAAAAGAAAGAAGACCACAAATTGCTTCAGGTGTCCGCTAACTCTACATTTGGCTGCTCTTTAGAGAACCTCAGGTGGTCAGAACTAACGCGAAGTCTCTCAGTCCAGCGTGCCTCAAAATAATATCATGACTTTGGCGCGTGCAACCTGCTTGTTAACCAACAAGATAAAGAGCTTTCGCAGACCTACAACGCTTTGTTTGAATCACCCCAGCGTTTAGACTCTCTACGCCCCAGAGTAAACGATATGGCGTTTCCGCGTGGACGCAGGACATTCAGAAAGGAGGTGTCTAGACTGTTCTTGAAGCCTTTGAATGATTCAGACCCGGTCTATGATAGTAGCGATGGTCACTGAGGGCGTTGTGTCGGGTGGTGCAAGGCCCGGCGCTGTGCCGTGCTCAGGATGCTCAGGCGCCACCGGCATGTGAACTGTGTTGCAGCGCTGCGCGCGCCTTCTTGTTCGCCTGCCCTCACTGCGCTTTTCAAAGGATGCCCATGTTTCCCGTAATTTCTTAAAAAGGAGACAACCGAGCGGGGTAACTGCCTGCATATCTTGCAAGGCTAGGTCCGCCTGCGAGCCACAACATTATCATGCTCATCTCATTAGCCTTTAGTTCTTCAGGTATTTCTGAGAGGCGCTGGTCTGCTGAAGTAAGCGAGGAGAATAACGGCACCAGAGTGACGCTATTTCTGTTTCTTTTTACAACCACATGAAGAGGGAATAGGCAATGAAGCCAGTGAAAACGCTTTCTTATGTTTAATTGAAGTGTCTGATTAATAGAAGGAAGTCAGGTGGATAGAGTAATAACTTGCTTCCGGTGATAAACTAATATAGTGCGTATTAAGCATTCGGTGCTTTGCCAATTCCGCTACCGCGGCGGCCATCGTCCTGTCAACCTTGTTTGGTAATTTGTGTTTGTTTACGAGGTTAACCTTCGGGGTCCTATAGACCAGGTTTTTAAGGCGAAAGCCTTAGATGCCTCATCAAACGCGAAAATTGACCGTCGGCGGCGTCAGCGTCCCGCGGCGTCGGCGTCAACGAGAGGGATGCAAAAAAGGTCATCAGCACGTGATGGCGTCACCATATGACGGCACCATGACGTCACAAGTCGCCGAAGCTTGTGACGTCAGCATGGCATCGCATAACATGACGTTACCCGATGACGTCATCACATGACATTGTCGCTTGGTGAAAGGTGGGCCGATCACGAAGGTGGTGCAAAACCAGGTGAGGTGCAGAAGGCTTTCGAAGGGGGGCTGGGTAGGATCAATACATCGACTCAGAAGCTTTCGCCTTCGAGTCGCCTTAGGCGAATGGCTAAGGGACCCTGTGGGTTCTTTTTTCACTATCGCACCCGCGTTTAGAGCAAGCATACATAATTTTGATGCCAGTTATCATACGTCGGCGCTGTTAGCGCAGGGCTACGGGTTTGGTTACGTCACAACTGATTGCGAGCGAACGCTGGCGGCCAGCAAGGACAGGCCGGGTACCATCGCAGTCGTCCGTTGCATCTGAACCGCAGCCCGCCACCAAAGATGGCTGCCCCGTGCAAGCCATGCAAATTCTGGTCCGTGCTCACGGCAACGGGGGCGAACGTGTAACACCTTTTTAACCGCAAGCTTGACGCAAGAAATGCGCTCAGGAGAAGGCCTCACTAATAATCCGGGACGTGCGGTAAGAGATGTGGCATTCCACTATGCGGGCAAGGCGCAGCAGATGTCGGCCTCGATGGGCCAGGCGCGCAGTCTGCCTGTTGCTACGATCAAGCGCGTCTTCGGTGCGGCCACGCCGAAGCGGCAGCTCTGTGTTTATTCAAGCGACCTGCTGCTAGCCTTTTGCCGGACGCGAGCGAGACTTGCCCGCTCTCTTCGAGGCAACGGCCGCATTGCTGCCGAGGCGTGAGACGGGAGAGAAAGCAGCTGGGCCTCCTCTCTTGCAGACCACCGGGCAACAATGGCAAGTTCAAGGACTCCCCCCCCCCCTCTATTCTTCGGTCGGCGTGCCGCTTCTTCTTGCACGCATGGTATACCTGCAGCAGAGAGTACGAGGAGCCCGGTTTTTCGTCTATAGAGGAGGCAGAGGAGGAGATGTAAGAGGTTGCGTATCTTTCAGAATATACCGGGCACTTGATGCACAATGTGGGCTATGAGGTATATAGTTCTTGTTTCCTTGGAAATATGTATATGGTGAAGGTAACAGTGAGAGATCGGAAGACGACCGAATGGATCAGGGAGCAGACAGAGGTAGCGGATATTCTAGTTGACATTAAGCGAAAGCAAACGACTTGGGACGGCCACGTAATGCGTAGGACAGACGACCGGTGGTGAGTGAGAGCAAAGGAATGGTTACCAAGGGATGGGAAACGCAGTCGAGGAAGGCAGCGATGGAGTGACGAAGTAAAGAGGGTCGCGGGGATAAAATAGAATCAACTCGCACAAAATAGAGTGAAGGAGAGGGCCTGAAGTGGACTAAAACAGGCTGAGAATGACGATGAAATACTCACCCTCTGCCCCTGTTCTTTACTCCTTTGCTCCCACCCCGACTGCTGTCCTGCGCTTATGTGTTGCAGACAGTTCTAGTGCTGTCAGCGGTAAAGTTTCCTTTTCCGTCCCCGCTTTTTGAATGTATATAGTCTCCCATGTAAACAACCATTTACAGCTACCAAATTTGGCTAAAAATATTTTTAATGATATTCCTGAGGATGTAGTCTATGGATACTGCGGAAAAGGAGGTAATTGTGAAGAGTAAGACCCTTGGTCTTTTATTTACCTTCATGTTTTTAGACCTTAGTATGTAATTTAGAATGTCAGATGTTTAAGTCGTAGTTAGTCGTCGCTTTCACTCCGTTATTTAAGTTTACATTCTGCCATAAATGATTCAATCGCATCATGTACGCACACGTAACACTTTCCCGTCACGTCACACGTAAATATTCAAATACTTAATGTCAGCGGACTATATTTCAGATATTACGGTAGTTCTAACGGACAGACTCCGCATTCCTGTAGCGCGGTATATTCCTCGGCTCAAATGGGAGAGAGTTCAGCGCGGGAGAGATGATAGCCCTGGCATTTCAGAAGGGCTTGCTCAAGGGGCTCGGAGCCTTTCTTTTCAGTCTGATGATGCAATCGGAAGAACGTTTGCCGAAACAGGAAGTGGCATGGAATCTGCTCTCGTTCGCGTCTCGGTGCCCTCATATCTTTAAGGTAAAGGCATCGTCAAGTTGTGCGATGATTTTGTGAGTAGTATGTATCGTAAGGGGATGAAGGAAGATTGCTATTGTTTTAAAAGAAATGAGAAGCAATGTCAGCAGACTCTAGGCGGGTCATCCGGCTCTGCACTTATTTTGCCGCGGCAGCGGCAGTCTCTTATAGTAGGAAGCTAGCATTCTCTTATGAAACGCCTTTAAAATTAAGCCTTTGGTGTCTTTTATAAACCAATATACTTTGCAAGTTAAGTCTTTATTGAGCCGTGGCTGTGGCAGCAGATCGGGACCCGTCGCCCTTTCGTATTGTGGTAACTTCGAAGCTGAGAGTTTATACCAACGGCGAGCTAGAATGTTCCAAGTTATGAAGAAAATGTTGAAGTCCCTCAACCTTTATCTTTCCTAAACTGGTCTGTATCACTCCTATTAGAGAAACCAATAGCGTAATGGAAACATTTGGGATACTTACAGCGCGATCCTGCGTACCAGCATGGTGGTGGACGTTACGTAGCGTTGGGATCATTGAATGGCGGAACCCACAGTGTAAAAGCAGACACACTCAATCACCTTCATGTTTGCGCTCACCAATACTGTTATCAAATAAGTTAGCACACATATTAGATACAAAAAAATTCACATAGCACGCATATTCCGAACACAAAATATTAAAAATTAATGCATTTTTCACATGATACATTCACAGAAGCCACAGAAATTTATTTCTTGTTTTCTTCCTTGTCGTTGTCTTTTTATTTATATAAAATAGCGGCGAACTTGTTTTTTATGCGCGGGAACGTTTTTCTTGCCGTACCCGTCTTCCTTAGACGTTTGATTTCCCGAACTGTAACAACAATTACCCCTCAATAAGTACACATCGGGTAGTTATCTCTCCGAGAAAATTTCTTCTCACGTTTGAAGGTAGCAATCAATTTTTGCGGAACAACCTCATATTTCAATAGGGCCCCAAGCATAGCCTGCAGCATCCACAAGTGATTCTGAGCTTTCTTTTTATTCATTTTTTTTTTGTCTCCTTCCTAATATAAACACATATTTAAGCACAACAATGCACGTACTTTTCTCATTTCTTCGACCAGTTGGCGTCACTTCCACCAAAGGGGAAGAAAAAAAGAAAAATGAAGTCAGGGAAAAACTCGAGACGCTTGCATTTCTCTATGTGTGTGGGCGTGCATGTGCGTCTGCTTTTAGATCTTCATTATCTAAATCACACTTTGGCACTGTAAGAGGATCGAGACGCATTTGTCTCGTTAATGATGTAATGTGTTTCGTTTATTCGCTCGCCCTTGGGTCATTGTTGGACGAGCTTACCGAATGGCTGGCTAACCTGAAATGTTAATGTTAATGGTTAGGGATAAATAAAAAATGGGAAGATCCCACTCACTCTGCGAGTGAATGTCATGCGAAGCAGTAGGCGATTAGTGGCCTATACCAAATTTTTTATTCCTTTGAGTCAAGCGTTGCTAGTTAGACCGACTGCTTTGTGGATATTGAGTAGTTGTGGGTATATCGCGGGCAGGCCCGTAGCGAAGAATTTTTTTCGGGCCGGAGGGGCACTTGCTGAAAGCATTGACTAGTCGCCCCCCCCCCCCCCCCCCGCCCTCTCTTTTTCTGGCTGCAAAAAATGATCGTGGGTTTACCAGGAGCGTCGACTACACTGACGCCCAAAGGGTATTCTACGGTCCGACGAGACGTCGGTACTCACCTTAGAGCACAGATGTCCGTTTTGTCGAAATGAACTGCATGCTGCGGTGAGATGATATGCACGTCATAAGAAGCCGTTTTCGCCGTATTCCTCCGGGTTGAGCAATGGTTGACCATAGCTTGGCGAGTCATAGGAGTTCATATGTAATGTTTTTTACAACGTTACAAACGTCGATAGCGAACACTGCCACCACAGTGGACGTTGCCACGATAGGACGCCCTGATAGGGTCATTTTCGTAAGCAGTTTCAAGCGCTGGCGTAGCTCTGTGCATGCATACTTGGCTGCCACGCACAATGCCTGGGTTCGATTGCGGCTCTAACCGTGATTTTCAATCTTTCCGTCCCTCTAATGCCCACAACGCTGCTGACACCTGCCCCACATTTTCCGCGACACAAGCTGCATAACGCGATTGCGTAAAGATTTTTGAAAGTCTGTTATCGCCGTTCCTGGGCTGATAGAAACTGGGAATCACCTACGGCTCATACGCGTATTCCATGGGCCATGGCATTCTGGTACGTGCCACACGTGACTGAAGGAAATGGTTTCATGACGTACGCGACAAGTATCTCATGCTATTCATTGACTAATGCCCTCTGAGGCAAATTTTGGTATGTGTCAAGTTAAGGAGACGCACTACGCTGGCCTTCGTCATTGACTAATGCCCTCTGAGGCAAGTTTTGGTATGTGTCAAGTTAAGGAGACGCACTACGCTGCCTTGGGCGATGTCAGTACAACTTGTATACGGCTGTATTTGCACAGAACGAATGACTTCGATGTCTGTTAGCGCGGTGGTTGAGCGGTTCACACTTTACTTGTTCGTTGTGAAAGAGCAGCCTAATGGAAATAACGACAGTGTTTATAATTATCGTATAATCATAAAGCGTTCTTACTTCACTCTTTGTCCGCCTCGGTTGTACAGTGGCTGCGGTGCTCGGCTGCGGACCCAGAAGTCGCAGGTTTGATCCCTCCCGCGGCGGTCGCATTTCGATAGCGCCTAAATGCTGGAGGCCCTTATGTTGTGCGATGTCAGTGTACGTTAAAGAACACCGGATAATAATAATAATAATAATAATAATAATAATAATAATAATAATAATATTATTATTATTATTAATAATAATAATAATAATATTATTATTAATATTATTATTATTATTATATTATTATTATTATTATTATTATTATTATTATTATTATTATTATTATTATTATTATTATTATTATTATTATTATTATAAATATCAGACAACAGCCCAAGGCAGTTAGCTCATCCAGTGCTTTGTCGCTGGATGAAAATCTTATCAGCGAATGCATTAAGCGCTTAAAACCATCCTTATCATGTGGCCCAGATGGCATCCCCTCCGCCATACTAAAAGCATATGGTACTATATTTGTCCCAGTACTGACTACGATATTTAATAACTGCCTGGACACTTCCACATTTCCTAGCATGTGGAAAACTGCTCGTGTTTTCCCAGTATTTAAGTCGGGCTCTAAGACAGATGTTTCTAATTATCGCCCGATTTCTCTACTATGTGCCACATCAAAGATCTTCGAACTGGCTCTTCACAAAATATTGTCTTTTAGTGTGAAAAACTCACTGATTCCAAATCAACATGGCTTTCTTGCTGGCCGCTCAACTACCACAAATCTTGCTAGTTTCATGACGCAGATCTCCACACCTATTTCTCAGAGAGGACAGGTTGACGTAATCTACTGTGACCTGAGCAAGGCTTTTGACGTAGTCAGCCACACACTGATTATGGTTAAACTTGCGAACATTGACGTTGACTTGTCGATTGTGAATCTCTTGCACAGCTATCTGCTCAATAGATCCTGTTATGTTGCCGTAAATGGCCAAACCTCTTCTTTGTATAAAGTGACTAGTGGGGTCCCTCAAGGGTCGGTATTAGGCCCACTCCTATTTTTAATTTACGTTAATGATGTTTCTTTTGCCATTCGTAATTCTTCTTTCCTCTTGTATGCCGATGACATCAAGATATTTAAGGAAATTCATTCAGTTAACGACTGTCGCTTGTTGCAGTCAGATTTGTGTTCTTTTTCCGAATGGTGCAACGGCAATAACCTTTCTCTAAATACCGCAAAGACAAAATTCATGTCTATCACTCGCAAAACATCTAGCGTGTCATTTCAATACTTTGTCAATTCTGTACCGTTATGCAAGGTTTATGAAATCAGTGATCTTGGTGTTGTTGTTGACAGCGCGTTAAACTTTTCTTCTCACGTTAAGCGTGCTGCTATGCGGGGCCTTCGTTCTCTCGGATGTGTTTGTAGAATATCTCGAGAATTCAGGTCTCCCATGGCCCTACACAAATTGTACACGGCAATATGTCTTCCGCAACTTGAGTATGCGTCCGTGATATGGAATGGCATTGCTCAATCCAGCGGTAACACCATTGAACGAGTCCAGAAAAAATTCCTCAGCATATATAACCATCGCTTTGCTAAAAATGACTCTGGATCTCGTTCAAATACTGCTGAGTCATTATCACTGCCATCACTTCACTGCCGACGAAATCGTTCTGATCTCTTATTTCTCTACAAGCTAGTCCACGGTTTCATATCCTGCCCTGTACTTCTCAACTGTGTTAATTTTCGAATTCCGCGTAAGTTAACCAGAGAGAACAGACCGTTTCATGTACCCGCCTGCTTCTTCCAACACTCTACCGTTCACAGAATACAAAGTCTTTATAATATTAATTTTCTTGATCTTGACGTTTTTCATAGTCCACAATCACTGTTTTTATCCGAGCTTTGCACTGTTTTCACATAGTATGGCACAGTGTACAAAGTCTTCCCTTCTCCGTCTTTCCGCATAGTTGTATATGTGCAATCTAATTTTTTATTCCCCTTCAATATTTCTCATATTGTCTTATTTTACTCCTCCCCTTTAGTGTTCATTTCTCTTTGTCTACGTGTTTTTGCTCTTTTTATTTCTGAAGACTGTCTGTATTGTATTGTTTATTTTTATTGATTTTATTTTTGCGTGCGCCTGCACAAAGACCTCACGGTTGTTCCTGGGCACGTTAAATAAATGATTGATTGATTGATTGATTATTATTATTATTATTATTATTATTATTATTATTATTATTATTATTATTATTATTATTATTATTATTATTATTATTATTATTATTATTATTATTATTATTAACCAAGGTAATGAGTTTCACTCGAAAAACATCTAGTGTGCCATTTTTATATTCTGTCAATTCTGTGTCGTTGTGTAAGGTATGTGAGATCAATGATCTAGGTGTTCTTTTTGATAGCACCTTACACTTTTCTGCTCACGCTAAGCGTGCTGCTTTGCGGGGTCTTCGCACCCTAGGCTGTGTTTGCAGAATGTCTAGAGAATTCCGTTCTCCTGTGCCCTTCCGAAAATTGTACACCGCGCTATGTCTTCCTCAACTAGAGTATGCATCTGTGATCTGGAATGGCATTCCTAATTCCAGCAGCAACGCCATTGAGCGAGTCCAGAAAAAAATCCTAAGCATTTACAACCATCGTTTCGCTATAAATGACTCTGGATCTCGTTCTAACGCTGCTGGATTATTATCATTGCCATCACTTTGCTGCCGACGAAATCGCGCTCATCTGTTATTTCTTTACAAGCTTGTGCATGGTATCATATCCTGCCCTGTACTGCTCAACTGTCTTAATTTCCGAATTCCACGTAAGCTGACCAGAGAGAATAGACCTTTTCATGTAACCGCCTGCCTCTGTGAACACTCGACCATTGGCAGGATACAACGTCTTTACAATGCTTACTTTTTGGAGCTCGATGTTTTTCACAGCTCCCAGTCGCTGTTCTGCTCCGAGCTTTGCACTGTACTTACATAGCCTTGTACACTTTGATATTTTTTTTCTGCCTGCGCATAGTTGTATATGTGCAATTTTGCAACGTTTTTTATCCCTGATATTTTATTATGAATGTTTCCTTTGTTTTTTTGTTTTTTTTTTCGTGCGCCAGTACAAAGACCTTACGGTTGTTCCTGGGCACATTAAATAATCGTTTGATTGATTATTATTATTATTATTATTATTATTGTTATTATTATTACTATTATTATTATTATTATTATTATTATTGTTATTATTATTATTATTATTATTATTATTATTATTATTATTATTATTATTATTATTATTATTATTATTATTATTATTATTATTATTAACTTCACGTTTTATTTCAAGCCTGATACCTAAACTAGTACATGCGATATGCTTTGACAAATATCACTTGCGATGGCGTAAGGAGTTCGCATGTATAGTTGTCAAAATAACTGTAGAACACCGTAAGGCTTGCAAAGTGACGCAGTGGCAAGAGCAAGTAAAATTACCATCGGCATTCAGCCATTAAGAAGAGAACATCCGTCTCACTTGCTTGATTTATCCTTATTTACGCTAGCAGAAGTTTTAAAAAAGGAGCGTTGTTTTGACCTTACACATGTGATCTGCACAGATGTTCGGGAACCTGAGGTTGGGGGACACCGGTACGTATTCGTGAATCCAAGAGAGAGCAATCGGCAGGCCGTGGGGACTTATCATCTTCACATTATTCTTACAAACAAATCCTGCTTTGTGCGAGTGCCCTCAACTTCTTGCAGATATTCATAACGTCTGCGAGTGACTTTTGCATATTCAGTGAACTGAAGCAGAATCACTGCATGGAAGACAGTCGACATGCATAATGCGTGCTCTAATGTATAGAAATTTGATATCTGGTTGATTCAACCAGATCGGTACTGATTAGAAAGTACTTTTCATAGGGCATAGTAAGACAAAAGCTGCAGGCTTGCAGTTTGACTATCCTTGCCACCCACTGGTACAAAGGCAGACAAGCGGCGGTACACTATAAGCAGTTTAGGAGTCCTACGGGCAATTCTGTTTTCATAACTCAAGGTCATTCATCACAGTCACTCAAGTTGTGATGTAAAAGAACTTATTGTTGGGCTAGTTGGTAGTTCATATTGGCACGACATTTTTGCGCTCGATTATTTTATACCAAACAAATTGGCGAAGCTTGCACTAAATCGCGTAAGGCTTGAAGCAGCGAAACTGGACGATTCTGAAGTCTGGCAGCTTCTAGGTTGTTGCGAGGCTTTAGCTAGGTTAGCCACGACACGGATGTCCAAACTACAGAACCGAGCATTCGCACCTCTCATAGAACGACCCTTTCTTTATCTCTGGTTTTCTCTCTCTCTTTCTTTCTCTTGACCTTTCTATTTTTTCTGTCTCTTCCGCTCTCTGCTTCTTTCTCTATCTTTCTCTGTTTCTCTCTCGTTATCTGTCTTTCTATCTTTCTCTATTCCCATTATTTCTCTAAATTTTTCTCTCTTTCTTTCTGTAGCTTTCTCTCTCTCTTAGTGAACCAGTGGTGAGTAGTGGGATGTGCCCACTTTCCGTGGCACATACCCTTTGATGATAGCCATTTCTTGGGCTAATTGTTGCTTTCTTGATTTTTAGTGGACCAGAGGTGAGCGTAGTGGGATTTGGCCAATTTCTGTGGCACATACCCGTTCATGATGATAATAGCTTTCTGATAGGCCGCACTGATTACGGCTAGCTTAAACAGCTTCAATCTTAAAAGATGTCATATTTACACCAAAAAGGAAGACATTCGACCCCATCTTTAAAACAGATTTTTCTTCAATTACACACGAACTGCCGTGCACTTCTTTGAATTTGTTTTATGCCTAAGTTAGCCAGTACTGCGGTAGCTGCAGTTGTTTGCATAATGGGACCATGGAGTTTACGCATGAACAGTATTTCTTGCTAAACGTGGGGAGGAATTTAGAGGTAATTTACTAATATATGGACATGGCAACAATTTTAGATCAATTTTCATCTAAATGTCACTAAAGGGTGGTATTCGTAGGATATTTCAATTTTTTAAATCCGAGATTTGGGGAATGATTCGGACGTTTCTGCATTCTATGGTATACCTCTTATGCAGCGTATCGTGATTTTCGTGATATGATTAAGTTATGCATTGATTTCTTGGCACCAGTGCCCCAAGCAGAATGAAAGTAGCGCAGATGAGGAGTAATGAGAGCATTGTGTAACATAATTGTTTCTCGTTTTGTTATTATGCGCATACATTTTTGTTAGTGTTTTGACTGCCTTGCAAAATCTATTTCTGGTGTAGTCTGTATGAAGTTCTCAGGTCATATGCTCGTGAGAAACAACTTCCGATGCCTTGGCGAAAGGCGAAAATTCTATTTTATTAGGATATGAGGGTTGGGTATTTAGCATTGAACATGATCTTGGTTTGGCTCGGAGAAGAACAGGTTTTGTTTTAGAAGTGTCGATGCGTAAGGGGTTTTTTACCGGCCAGGTGTACAGTTTGCTTATTGTGTCTTATTTGCTGGTGCTGTGGTGCTATCAACATTCGCTCTAGAAAAAAAATATGAAGTATTGTCATCTATATAAACAAAGTATTCTATAGCACTGTCTATAGTTGTAATCTATGAAAACTCTAATCTATAAAACTTGTAATCTATAAAACTGATCAAGAAAAACGGACGATGTATTCTACCCTACGGTATTCCATATCTAAGTTACAGTCTGAAACTCTACTGTGAAGGTGCTACAACCAGGTGTTCGTCAAAATCTTCTCAGATGGTAATGAATATATTCATTTATTGGCTGGTCGCTTTGCAGACACTGGCGATATCGAAATTGGCGTATAATTGTCCAAGTTATTTTTGTGTCCCTCCTTGCGTCTAATGGTTACCTTGGCGTCTTGATACGTTTAGGAAATGTATCAGTACCTAAAGCAAGGTTATATACATGGGTTAAATCCGGACTGGTGAGGTCAATTGCAAAAAAAAAAAATGTAACAGTTTGGCAAGAAAGGCGAAGCTCTGATTTCGACAGTCGTGAAGAAGTTCCATTCTTTTATCGGTCCCATTTATTGCAGTACAGATGCACGTGCAAATAAACTCACGAACATGATGTCTGCGCGCACAGGGTAACACGAACATATCCCACGCGATGACTCCGAACAGTGACTTTCACGGCGCTGGTGGGATTAACAGAGCAAACAGAAGTGAGGAACGAATTGAGTTGTTTTTCACTCTTGCAGACATCGCGATGTACAATAGGCAGGCTGTAAGCGAAGAGAGATTCCAAGAAAACTCCAGCTCCGTCAACCCTTGGGAGCGCCGCAGATAACTTGTAAGAAAGGGCGCACGCGAGCTTCTTGCCGTTGGTACTAGAGGGAGAGCACCGTCCTTTCTGATCTCCCCAGCCCCACCAACTAATGGTCAGATGAATGTTGCTGCGTTCCGCTTGACCACCCTTTCCTGTCATGTCTGACATAGCACACTGGACTTAACTGCTCTAGCGTGTTCACATTACCCGCACTTAAAACCTAAGTTGAAGTCACTGACAAATAATACTTCGAGCATTGTGTGTCGTTGAAGCCGACGTTTCGACAAGCGGATTTGTCTTCTTCAAGGCTTCAATATTGTTACGTGAGTGACGGTACCCCTGTTCAACGAGGCCGTAGACAAGAGAGATTTTAAAACAGCAGTTGCAACGCTGACCGGTTGATGATTGATGATGATGATGATCTTGTGATGATTGGCACCTACCCACTGAGGGGGATCGGCCAAAAGTCGGGCGGATCATATAGTCTGACATTTTTAAGTGCTAATAGACGTTACAGTGTCGATTAGAGTAAAGGGTTATTAGTTTTTTAAGGAATTCCAGTTTTAGATTAGACCATGTTACATAACCTCCCAAATGACCAAAATGATTATGTCATTATGACAATTTATGGCGCATGCTACTTACCGTCATGGTGAGTAGCATGAAGACCTTCG
Source organism: Rhipicephalus sanguineus (assembly GCF_013339695.2). Lineage (NCBI taxonomy): Eukaryota > Metazoa > Arthropoda > Arachnida > Ixodida > Ixodidae > Rhipicephalus > Rhipicephalus sanguineus. The sequence goes on along the minus strand of NC_051178.1, from coordinate 49,286,878 downwards.
ACTAGAGCAGCCAATCGTTTGCAACTTTTGGGGTTTCATAGTGTACCGCGGTAAGGGATATGGCACGCATGACATGTTTCCAGCTTGCGCCCCCGCCGCTGGCAGTATCCAAAACCATAACCTCCGAGATTGGTTGCTGCTACTGAGAGGATACTGTCGCTGGATTACGAGAGTGGACACAGCCTGCAAAAACAGGTGCGTTACAATGCGCATGCGCCGAGAGTGTTCATGCGCGACTCTTTTAAGTATCGGTCGTCCTTCGTTGAGAGGACGAGCTCCCACCGTCGGCCCGGCGCGCCCGTACCGCGTACCGTACCGCGATTCCGGGACCGATACCGGCACCGTCCGCGAGATGACCAGCCCTGATGGCCCTGCCGGTGATCGCCGAGTTGGGAGAGGGCCGCGCAGTGCGAGAGGTGGGGAAGGGGCATCGCGTGGGAGGACCGGCGAGGGCTTCACGTCGTGGGCGAGAGAAGGGCGTCAAGGGGGGATTGCGGCAGGAGGGCGCATGCGTCCGCGCAACGCCCGCGACGCTGGCAACGCCGCCGCGGCGCTGGCGGCCAGGTGGCGCCACCGTCCAGCGCGCAACCAGCGTCGGCAGACGATCGTCGTCCACCGGCCCGATCAGTCCGGCAGCTGAGGGCCTCGTAGACGGCTGCGCTGCCCCGCGACTCTTTTCTGCTGCGTCGGCGAGACTTCGCTGTTGCATCGTCTCTGCGCTGCTCTTCTCGCGGTCCTCCGGCGTCAGTTTGAAGAGTTTCAGGCGTGCTGTGCACCGGGCGGACCCGGACGTTTTGTCTCGCTGTGTTGGAATTACCTCCTTCCCATCACGACTGGTGCTTCTTGCGGGACTGGTTTCTACGGCAGTGTGAAAGTTCGACACTTATTGGCCAGCTCATTGATCGCGGGACTTGCGGTATCGGCGGCGTAAGCCGAGGACGCGCCTGTATCGGACGTCGCTGACGAGAGGTACCGGAACGACTACCCCGTGTCCTCGTAGAATAATTTGACCGATAAATTTCACTCTGCTCTCGCGAGAATAAATATCAAAAGGGAGATTTTCTCTCCTTTCGCCGTCAGCATTGCGACGGCTTTTATGGAAAGTACATACCCGAGTTTGGATTTGTATAACAATCGTTCCTCTGGTGCGGACGGGACAGATCGTCGACAGAGCTCGCAAGAGGCAAGAAACGGCAGCACAAGCTTGTTAGATTATAATGCAGAAAAAAACGGAGATGCGTTCCAAAGCATACTTTAGCGACAGTCGCTCTCCATGTCGGCCACCGCGCGTCTTGAGCGGCGGACTTGCCGCTGTATTGGTGCCGGAAAACCGCGATCGCCGCCGATCCAGGCGCCGCAAGTGTGAACCCGACCGGTGACGGCGTACAGGACCCACATCGGGGTGCTGCCGCTTTCCCCGCGCTGTGCCCGGAACCGGCGCCTGTAATCGGCCGCACTTCTTCGGATCGGGAACTTCAGACCGGACTCATCGGACAGAGGGCTCTTCAGGTTTGTATATGCAAATTACCTGTGCCACATTCTCGCGCTGTGATTCAGAATTCTGAGGACGTTGCTTCGCTCGCCGACCGCGCTGAGACATATACTGCGCGTTTTATCAAATAAAATTAACCAAATTAGAAAACCAGATCATTACATAGTATGTGTATATACATGTACATTTCTATCGAGATACCGTGGGCTGACTTTCAAATGCCTCCCAAGAATGTATGCCGTGTTAATGTGTAAAAGAGTGATCGTTAATCCAATTTTAAAGAGACGATTGCTAAGTTGCATAATTATCTGCGCCAAGCGATCTTATAGGCCAAGAAGAGGCAAGGTCTTCAAATGCAAATGCGATGTCGTATACACGTTCGCGATTATCGTTTTCAGGCCAAAAAAACAAAATATTGGTCGTCGGCGTGAAATCTAGGAAATCGGTTTAGGTTAGATGTCGCCAATAGCGCTGTTTATTCCATCTCGTGGCGGAAAAAATTCGCCGCTCGTAACATTTGTTTGCGCTGAGCTAAATGGAGTGGTACATCCACTCAGTGTGCGCTTTACGAATAGCTTGCGATCAGTCCTTTCCTTGTCGGTATCGTTTGCCCTATTGTAGAGTCTGGGCATGTAATTTAATTCTTCTACTTATTGACTTTTCAAGAAGGTGGCATTCGACAGCTTTTTCCGATTATGCGAGGGATACGTAATTCGCGGCCATTTGCGTACCCCGCCTAGAAACGGACAACGTTAAAGTAAAATAAAACGCGAAAATCTTTTCGCGCCGCGGAATCAAGTTTTACACCCTCTCTTATCGCGGCACTACGGGCGTCATTAGTTTTCGGAAAACGCAACGTATTAATGGGAAAAAAAAAGTTTCAATAAGTTAGTGGCTTCGATGTAAAGCGGCTCTCGAACACACAGCTTCTTAGTGTTTTTTTTTTTCCTGCTTCACTCTCAAGAATACTACATAGCTTTCTAGGCATGCGCAGATTAAAGCGTCTTGTTTTTTTCGTAGTTCGTGCTTTGTTAAGATGGGGTGAATGTTTGTGGTACCGTAACGCATCCTCTTTTTGCTGTGCTGCGTGTGCTGTCGTATGTCTCGACTACAAGAAGTTGCACCTAGCTTATTTTCACAACTTGGCAGTCAATGTTCCGAGTTGTGTTTGCACTCACCGGAAACGAACGGTCAGGCTAACTAGTTGATGATGTTTACGGAAAGATGACGCGTTCCCAGTACAGTTCTCATTTCATCTTCTAGACTATACTATTTGATCGCCGCGGCCGCACAGGCAGTGCGATGTTTCAGAGTTAAATAGCGTGTCCAGATTGTAGTACAGCCTCAGCTTATTTACCTATTCATTTTGTTCTTTCTTTTTTTTAATTTTGCAAGTTAACATTCATTTGCGCAAAGCCGCACCACTGTCGAGAACGGAGGTGGTGCTTCGTGGCTGCCACCGAGTGGTTCAGATGATCAGAAATTATTTCACTTGTTACAAAAGCAACGTTACGTAATAGAGGAACGCGGGAGTGGACGCTGCAGCCGGCGAGAGCCAATCAGAAAAGCGAATGCAGCGCAGCGTTCATGAACGCTGCGCTTCCGTCGGCGTCAGAGCGTCGACCACTCTTGCGCCAGTCACCAGGGCGCGTGTCTCGTCGTTGCTTTCTCTCGCGAATGAATTGCACCTGACGTAAATTTAGCCTCGCCATTGTGTCTTGCAATTTTCATCACCTCTTGACATGGAAAACGTCCATGAAATTCTTTTTCGTTTTGTTATTACTGGGTTGCTGGCTTGTTCGAACTTCGGAGATTGGGGTCACGAGAACCTCAACTTCTCCATTCCTTATCGGAGCTCAGGACTGCGTCATACTTTATTACCGTAATGGGCCCGTCCTGATCGTTATTTGACAATAGCAATGTACAGTGCGGTCCACTATTAAAGGGAACACTCAAATGACCACCTTTCGTTTTGCTGGCCCTCTAACAGCAAATGTACAGGGAAACATTGTTCATACACTGCACAAGTCTGTCAAAAAGAGGCGGAACTGTCAACCACCAGTAGTTTTATGCAAATCTAAGCCACTATGTTTTTGCAAGAGAGCTAAATCCAAACATGCCCTGCACGCAAGTTTCCCTTTAACCGTGGACCCGTCTGTACAACGTAGTCGTTATGTAACACCCGCTGTCCGGTACAGACGAATACCTGGAAATGTAGATCTTCACTTCATATGCAAGTACACCGGCTCCATACTAGATACCTCGAAGTATTTCAGCGACTACAACGAAATTATCTCTTCCACGTTCAGTGTGTATTTACGGATACAATATTTTGCTCTTAAAGAGGGAAGACGAAAGAATTGGAGGGAGGGGAGGAATAATAAATGGGTAGAAGCGGAGCGCCGCCAGCGCTGGGCATGGCTGGCTACTCTTTCAATCAGTTACAGTGTACAGCGTACTGTACATTGATAATACATATAGGCTAAGTGGCGTGGTTTCTGTGCTGGGAAAGGCTTAAAGCGACCAAAACATGAATAAGAGACTGTAGCAGAAGGGGAGAGAAAGAAAGAAAATAAAAGCTCCGCGTGCTGAGAATCTGGTTCATTCCAAGACACAATCTGTCTAAGTTCACACGTAGTCGAGAGTCGCAACAACGATGCCAACGAATCCTAAAGGAGACTCGTTTAATCAACTTTCTCCATCGTTATACTAGCCGACATTTATCTGTCGTCGTAATGTCGCGGCATGATTTGCGCACGTTAGCATGTTACGAGAGACTGCAGGTGTAACCGTAAATCTATTGTGACGAGTGAGGTTTTTTAAGCATCCATCTGTTGCTTCTTGCGAATTTGAGATGTTAATGAGGCGTGCGTGAATCTGTGTGCTGCTGGTTGCCTGCACGAGACATTGTGGTTATCTTCAGGATTTTGTGAAAGCCTGGAGGCACCCTCTCCTCGCCACATTAGCTTTGCCTACGGTCACTTTCGCTTGTCTGAAAGGTGGATTGTTCGGTATGCACGCTTCACATTTAAGTTTATACCGTGGAAAAGATAGGCTTCCTCCCGCGAATAATAATAGCGCGCCAGTGAAAGACATACGCGTCACTGCTCATTTGGTGCTCACTCGCACGACAGTTTGGATTGGAGCTGTGCACGGGCCGTATTTCCGAGCCCGAGCCCGGCCCGGGCCCGCTGACTTTGTCGAAGGCCCGCCCGAGCCCGACGGCAAAGGGCTGCGAGCCCGCCCGGCCCGGCCCGACGTACGAAAACACAATCCCGGGCCCGGCCCGGCCCGGCTTTTTTAAGGTTCGCTGCGAAACAATCAGCGACGTACTAAGCAGATCAGCTGTACACCAACAAATAACGTAATAATTATGCACGTGCATATAAAAGATACTGCGAGACAACGGTAAACGTTTTACGTACAAACATGCAACAAATAATTTATTTGCATTGCATACCCGCGACAGCGCGGCCCTTTAATTTGCTATACAAGTAGACGGCCTCATGCCAGCAACAATGAAGTTCGCTCGCCAAAGCTGTCACGTGTATGGGGTATGCCCATGCAAGCGTCAGCTTGCACGAAGGCTATCTACGTCGGGTCGCTCGTCGTTGTCGCGTGCATTTTCACTCATATGGGATTTGGCCTTAAATCTAACGCGAACAGTGGCGTGGCGCCGTCACTAGTTTAGGTGGTGTTACTTCTCTGTTTGTCGGAGTGCAACAGAGGCAGTGCCTTACCTGCTCCCCTTTTGTTTAAAGTAGTGAATGGAAAGGAAAAGCGGTAAAGGGCGGTGGCGGAAAATGCGCTGTATGCGTGCTGGAAAACAATTCCTCCTCATTTTCAATATTCCGGGCTTGAGTCGGGCTTTGCGCCGGGCCCGAGCCCGGCCCGATAAAACTCCGAATGGCCCGAGTCCGGCCCGGGCCGAAGTGAAAATACGTCGGCCCACCCGAGCCCGCCCGCGGGCCGGGTCGGGCTCGGGCTTTCGGGCTACCCGGAGCCCGTGCACGCCTCTAGTTCGGATAGCGTGAATAAGGGTGCGAAGGTGTGGTTAGAAACCGCTAGATGCCGCCTCAAGCGGTGGGTGGCACTTAACGAACGACTTGTTCCGATATTCTAGAAAGTTCTCAGCTCTCTCCTGCACTACGTTTCATTCTGTTTTCATATAGAAAGCCCGCTATGCGCATCGTCCCAGACGTCATCTCTGAGCTGCCACTGCACTTTTTTTTTTTAATCCGTGTTGAAAAAGAATAGAGTTCGTGTGATTTTGCTGTATGTTTTCAGCTGTCTCTATCGATTCTGCTACCCCCCTCTGCATTTTCTTGTCGCACGGAACACAACCCACGCAGAATATGTGTTATATCAGTAATATCTCGTCTAGACCGTGCACTGTCTCGAAGTCGCCTTCGAAGCGTTGGTCGCCCAAGGAGAACTAGCCGATGCTCGGAGTAAATGTAGCCCACGGTGCGATCCCTGGGCACAATCGGTGTGAACATAAAGACCGTACTTTGGAATGCAGGACGCCGCAGTCCATGCAAATCACTGGGGATAAACGCGACCCGCATGTGTAGTTCGTCAGGTGCGTCACCGTTGTTGCTCGAAGCGCCATTATTTAAATGAGATTTGTGCGTTTTATTTAATGGTACTGAAATCTTATCTGGGATTCGAGTAGTTTAGGTAACGAAAAAAAAAACTGCTTACATAGTTTGCATAGATGTAACCAATAGAGGCATAAATGGCACGATACTGTAAGAAAGAGAGAGATAGAGACCGCAGTTTTAGCAACACGAATTTCGAGATTGGCTTGCTGATTAGTTCACGTTCACGCTGAAGGCAGGACAATAAAGAGCGTGCTCAGTGTCTTGCCTTTCTACCGTCTTATCTTGTCTTCCTTTTTAGCGACGTTTTTCAGTGACTGTTTTTGAAACAGTATCCATATTGTGTCATAAGGGTATATGTTCAGAATGCCACGTATGATAGGCATTGCACGACAGAGGTAGCGGAAAGAGGGAGAGAGAGAACCAAGAAGATTGGATGCAAGGAGGTAAAGAAGACGTACATCCTGTCCGTTACCCCCAAACCGGGAAAGTGGTAATAGAGTCAGAGAACCGTTCATGTCTCAGCGGTGGTCACGTGGTAGCGCGTTAGTGCGGAAGGGGAGGTACAGGTTCGATTCGCAGTCGCCACGCACCGGCCTTTCTAATGGAGAGAGGAAGGTATCGGACCTCGCGCTCGGTGGTGTCGATACTCACCTTTTGAACCGTGGCCTCTCCTTGTATATTTCTCTCTCCTTCCTGCAGCCGTTCCACCACTACGCTGCGCAGTGCCCCATAAGTTGCAAAAATAAGCATCTTTCCTAACTTTAAACCACTGTCACCATCTCGACGTTAAGGGGCGATTTGAAGATAATTTAGATTCCACAAGTCTTTCCGAGTCAGCGTATACAAATACTGGCGCCCGTTTGCTCGTTGTTTCGACCGAAGCCGTGCACAGAGATTCCCTCAATCAGAGTTGATTTTGGGCCGTAGATCTCTTCTCCATGGCAACCAACGGAATGGAACGGCGAAACTGTGACGTTCGGGCGAATGGTTTACCCGCCGGGAATCCGTCTAGCCGGGGTCGATCTCTTGGCTGCGACAACTGTGGAGACGTCATCTTTTTTCTCGCCGTTCGAGATATACCCTAGTAGACTTTGGAGGCTCCCGCACTAAGGAAAAAAATAAACAAGAACTGAAGTAGAAAACAGAGGGCTCCTTTCCGTGAGCGGACACAGTCCCGGAAAGCGACCATTAATCACTTGGGCCGGGCGCGTTAAAAATTGTTTCGCCGCGTGCCTTGGTCTGACACAGCGGAAAGCTAGCGGGACAAATGGATTCCGGAGAGGGCCAGTATGTTTGAGACAGCCACCGGACCGAGTTTTGAGGTGCACGACGCCGGCGTTGCAGTGGCGAGTCGACTTGTTTGCACCGTTTGCGGGAGCGTTCCCGGTTCCGTTGCAGCTTGCTGCCAACGTCATTCCGCAGTTGTGGCCGCGTTACAAATCGTCTCGTTTTCTGTTTTCTTTCCTTCCTCCTCTCTGCCACTCTGCTTGACATTTAGTATATCAGTGTGACGCTGCCTTCGCGGTTGTTTCTTTTTTACCTTTGGAAGGGTAAAAAAAAAGCAATTTCTATCTTGCCAGTTTTACTCAAACACTGTCGACGTGTAGTTTCCGTTTAGGGACGTGAGACGTAAACACAGTTGTGAACAACTTCGAGGGCGATAATATCAGTCCCTCCGTTGATTCTTGCTTGAGAGTATTGGCACGACGGCAGGTTTTAAGTTTCGCCAACCGAGTTGCGACTACTGGGAGCTAATTCCACTCTCAAATGCTCGACTTTCTCTGTAGTTCTCTCGCGCGCCACAAGCTGCATGTAACTCAGTCGAGTTTCTCCTTACGCGCATTTTCTCATTTGAACTTTTCTGCACCCTCCATCGTACGTTTCGTTATCGTTTGTCTAGGTAGCCAATCTGGTACCTATGTACTCTAAGTCGTCCAGCCTGTCTTTGTGTTCCAGGCAGGCTGTTACGAAAGAGAGAGAGAGGAATGAAGAAAAGCAAGGGTTATTCACGCTCGCACTTTTGCTACGCTACGCAGGGTATTAAGGGGTGGTAGTGAAGAAGAAGCGGGAGGAGGGGGGGGGATTGTTTTATATGAATAAAATACACGCAGCTACCCAACGCCTCCAATCGATCCCTGCGGCCCGTCGATTACAAGAACCGTAGAAATTTTCATGTCGTTTCACAGCTAAAACGTGCATTCCATGCAGTGTCTGTGGTTAATGAAGAGTTATTTGTAGAAGGCAGAGAGGTCGGTTTGAGTTGTAGTTTGCTTTGTGCATCATGTTTCGCACGCCATTGTATATGCGTCCCATTGATTCCCAGCTTTATCACTTAGCTTCTGCAAGCAGTCATGTGGAGCCTCAAACACGCTGCTCTTCGTGCATATTCGATCAGCAACTGTTAACGTTCGTGGCTAAACAGCACCGTGACTGATGAAAGTTATGTCGCCCGCAATACTAGCAATCTAAGCGGGGGCGTCGCCTCTGGCTGATGTGATCGTTCCCTGAAGAATGACATCGGGATGTGTTTAGCATAACGCAAAAAGGGTGATGCGCGGGCTTTCCGAAGTATCGGCTTCACTTCGCCTCATCCTGCCTAATTCCTCTTCCCCAGTGCAGGGTAGGAAATCAGGTTCAAACTGGTTAACCACCCTGCTTTTCTGCTGAATCTTCTGCCTATTTCCTTCCTCGTTCTTTTTTTTTCTTTTTTTTTAAAATTGAATACATACGTATAGCTTACAGTTGTTAACATAGAATACATGTAAGTCGTGTTGCTACAAAGTAATCCGGAACCACTTCACCTCGTACGTGATTTGCCGCACCAGCGTGCTTACTTTTAATATGAAGCGTTCATTGCGTCTGCCAGTGAAACGCCTTGCCTCGCGCTGCAGAGGCCGACCAGAGGACACCGTCGAGATGGGTGGCTCATTGGAAAGAACTCCTCGCGACTAACCGTTCCACTCGGCCGAAGCTGGTGGCTTCACTCATGTGTGTACTCGCTCTCATCATCGGCGCCTGCGCTGCTTGCCAAGCGAGTACTGCGCGCCCATCAATCCCGCGGGCCATCGACGACCCGTTTCTGCTCATCAATCGTGGCGCGCTGGTGTGCTCTGCGTGTTTACACGCTGCCCAAGCGAGGGTAGCCGGAGAGAAAAGAAGAAAAAGATAAATCGACTAGAAGCATCGATTCGGAATCGTATTAGACTCGGACGATGCGCCGACGAGTGATGACAACGCCCGTGGCAGCGCGCGAGTCGCTCAAACGCGCCTCACTGAATACCTGTGTTTTTGCTCCTCCAGACATGTTTCCGTTTGGTTTAGTTTGTTATTTTGTGACACTCGCTTTGTTTTCTTCTGGCTGCTTAAACGATTCAAGGGAAAACCCATCGCCGTCGCGTTCGTCTCTGCAGCATATGCTTTTCTCATCGTTTCTTTTTTTTTAATTTTATTTATCAAGCACCGCATTGCGCCTCGAATTTCGTCTGCGTTCGCGGATCACGTAATTCGTGCCTTGACCTGAACGCTCGTCGCAGCACTTTTACCAACATGATTCACACGCCTAGCTAGTTGTCGCCTTGGCGACGCTGGCTTCCGTGGCTCATTTCGAAGGTCTTGCGTGCATCTCGCACACGCGAACGAGACCATCCTCGTAATGTTGTATGAAGCCGAGGTCGGTCCGTTGTCGCTGAATATTATTCCATCATGTACCGCTAGAGAAGCGGCGTTGAATATTCTTCACAGCAACGAAATACTTAATTCACCTTAATTCCCCAAAAAGCAGACAGCGTCGCGTCTCCTCGATGATACCTTTATACGTACACTATGTCGAGGTCGGGCAGTCGAACGCTGATGTATATTCTCCTTGACTACGGCAGCCTATCAGATTGCCACTTGATGGATCCAAAGGGTCGATTTCGGCGCATATTTTCCCGCGAATTAATTATGAAATCGTGGTGCCGAAATCACAGCGCTGCTGATATATGGATTTCGTTATATCATACGACTCACTGCTTTAGTTTGAAAAATCCAGTTGGCAGTGGTATACTGTAATCAGGCATATGTAGTGTCCAGATGCATTTTATCAAGACAATCACGCTGATCGCGCGAATCAGGGCTGCGCTCTTCTTCAAAAAAATGTCCTTGCGAATGAACTACGCGAACGAATAGCTTCTGAAAACGGTTTTTTTTTGCAACGGGGGGAGAAAAGCAACGAGCACTCTAAGAGGAAAAAATATAGATGTTTGTGTTACTGTTTTCGGCTAGTTTCTTTATTTGCCACGCGTAGCTTTCTTTAAAGAAACCTTAATATTTTCTGGGTCC
>NC_051178.1:48535844-48585242 GCF_013339695.2 Rhipicephalus sanguineus | reverse complement strand
TCCGTAAATGCCTCGCACAGCTTTGAGGTGTGACCCATGTGAGCAATAGATATAATTTAAAAGGACAGACTGGTGGGCTAGTTGGTTGTGCATAACTCGGAACAGTAGCGCAAAAAATCACACAGACGACGACAGAGCAAGACGGGACACAGCGCTAAACTAACAACTCAGTGTTTATTGCAGGTGAGCGTATATATATGCACATGACACCGCGCGAAAAGAAAAAAAGAAGGGGGCGAGGGGGGCGGCGGGGGCGAAGCAACACATAAGGCAATCAATCAAGCATATCACACAAGCGGCTGACGCGACAAAAATGGCATTTTCTTTTTTGATAGACAGATTGAAGGGCAACTTACCGCGTCTCTTTGTTTTATCGCCGCCGCTTCATTACTTGGTCCGAATTTCTAGCTAGTAAATGCCCATGGTTACAGAGCGGCTCGCAATCGCAACGCGCACAATGCGCAGCGGGGTGGCCTGACAAGGCGAGATTTCCCCCATTGTGCCTGTGTTCCCGCAGACGATCATTCATGCATTTGCCTGTCTGGCCCACATATTCTTTGCCGCACCGTGAGCGGAATAGAATATACTACTCCCTCTACACAGGACACAAACGGTTCGCGGTGCTTCTTGTTGCATCCGCGTGGCTTGCGCACACCCGCGTTCACTCTAGCGCACAAGCTCGACAGCTTCAAAGGAGCAGTTGTGCGAAAGTAATTTCTTGAAAAAAAACACAATTTGTTAAAAAAAACATCAAGGGAAAAGCCTGATGAGTGTGCTCTGTAACTTCAAGCAAGCAATAGACCGATTAAGTCTCATTTTGGAAGGATCACTGCAAAATGCATCGGCGGTGTATTTCCCTGGCTAAGTTCAGTGTTTGGTGGTTTGGTGTGCGTGCGTGCGTGCGTGTGCGTGTGCGTGTGTGTGTGTGTGTGTGTGTGTGTGTGTGTGTGTGTGTGTGCGTGCGTGCGTGCGTGCGTGCGTACGTGTTTATTTCAAATGCGGAGGTTTTTGTATGCGAGAAAGAAAGACATGACGACGAGGAAGGATGTGTCCCAGCGGCCTGAAATATGAGGTAGGCGTTCATGACGATTCTGTGTCTTCAGGACGTCGGAGCCCATTTTGTTTCAGCAAAAGCGGGGTAACCGGCGACGTCGTTGCTCGTTGAGCGAAGCTGCCGTTCCAACCAGGGATGCAGCGGGTAATCTTGGACGGCCTGTTTTTCAACTGCAAACTTAGACAAGGCACCGGTTCAAATACCGGTATCGTTTTCAAAGGAAAATAAGCAAGCGATGAATAATCGCGCAAGCATTGGCAATGCCATGATTCATGTAATGACGAAAGATGGAGCAGCGATGCCATTGTGATTAGTCGCAGAGGTTTACCCCACGTTTATTGCCATAACTGCGATTATAATCGAGAACATACACGCGAAGTTATCGTGATTGACTACGATAGTGACGAAAGTGCATACGGCTATTGAGTGATGTCGTTGTAATGTGTTAGTAGTTAATGTGCATCGGTGTGTGCTTGCGTGTGTGAGTGTTATCTACTCAATTTCAGCATTACTATCAGCCTATGTCGGCTCCTATTGAAACATAAGTCATGAGATACGGAGGGGGCGGAGGGGGGAGGGGTTTTTGACCTCCCTCCGGCAGTCTTTCACGGGAAGTTCTTCATAAAAATATCCCCTGTGAGTCATCTCTTTCAATAAAAATGTCCCTACTGAGTTGTAACCATTGAAAACTCGTATTTGAAAGTGCAAAATCAAAACACGTTAAGTAGAGTGCCAATTATGTGAGATATTAATTTTAAATAGCACTGACACTATGGTCCGAAAAGTTACTTATAAGCTAATGGACTAATGAGTCGACTCACTCAGACTCAGATCAAGCTGTGGGCGTGAGTGTGAGTGATTCATTGTGGTCGTAGCGCGAAAAAGTGCGCGACACGTAGTGCGCGTACATGTGTGTTTGTTGAACGTCTCTCTCGATTAGAAATCCGGCTAATACGTTGGTTCAAGTAGCTCGGAAGGCGCCAAAGAAACGTCACACGCACTTCATAACGAAACCACTCACTAAGTCAACTTGACCAGCTTCGTTTTGAATTAGGAAACTGGGTGCACAGTAATTACCTGGAACGGCCTAAAATTGAATATAATACGTCAGGAAGGTTTGCTTCTTTAGCGTCAGATTACTGCTACTTATAGCTGAACAATTGATTCATAATACTACTTATTGTAGATAGTGATATTGTGATTTATTTAGCCGTGTTTTTATTCCACGTGCTCTTCTTGTGTATAAATAGCAGATATTACACAAACAACTACGTAAAAAGCTTTTGATATGAGCAATGACCCTCGACAAATAAAACGGCTTCAACTAAACCAATGCATTAAGCTTTTGTATTGTAAAAGTGGCCATGAGCTGAGGTATTTGCACTGTTTTCTTGTTGTAACATTAAGATGTCTCTTTAAAAAACAGACTTATTACCCAACTGAATCGGACAACCCATGCAAGGCATTTTTACCAGTGGCTGCAGCACAGCTGGTCTTCGAAGAGCAATTTTGCATTTCGTCTCTGCTTTGCATCGGACAGAGCAGAGCATCAAGCAAGGCAGAGCACTTTCCGCAGCTTGCATGCCCGCTCTCAGATTTGCGGTTTATTCGTAAAAGAAGCGTTAAGCGAGTGCCTTCAGCCAATCGGACAACCGAATTACCTGGTCAGTTCGTAGGCAGTGCGGTGTAAATGGTATGAGTCCAAGTAGTATTCAAAACTTCTTTAGATTCTTATGAATATTTTTTAAAGAAAGCAGTAGCCCCGATTTTCGTTAGCCGCCGGTACATCAAGCGAAGGAGGCACAGGAGGTCCGCTCTCACGTCTATAAATAACCGTGATAACACTCTCAGGGTTAAATTTTGTACATGTATATGGATACACGTAACATGTGATGTCGATATACACATCGGCGTCTCGTTCGTAAAGTTGACACAATGGTGCGAACAGGCAGCATTGAATACATAAACTTTACAGCATTTCCGTAGCCGGGGGGGGGGGTGGGGGTGGAGATCAAGCAACAAGCCAATTTTTAAGAACGATGTGTGGTGTGTTTATGTTAGGCAGCGGTTTGACGCAGGCGCCTGCGAGTTGCAAGTACTTCGATGTGCCGCTAACAAGAAGACAAGGTCTCTGGCTGTCGCCGCAATCCCCGGTTTTATGCCTCGCCCGCTGTTCCCTGAATACAAAGACGCCAGAAATAATATCGTGGTACATTTTTACAGACTTTCACTCATTATGGACTCTCAGACTCAGTGTTTCACTAATTTACACAGGATGACATTGAGGTTGTGTTGAATTTAACGAACTTTTTTGCGGCTTCCATTAATGATTTTGCATTCTATGTGAAAAAGTGTTAAGCGGGTTTATTCATGCCATAAAGCAGCAACGACGATAGCAGCAGCAAATAGTGCTCATTCAGCGAGCGAACTGGGTACGAGCCACCCGATGGCGATAGGGCTTTCGAGCACGCCTATCTTCTTCCTCACAATTACCCCCGGCAATCAGAGGTAGCCTTCCTAGCGAAGCAGAGAGATGTAAGCGGGTCCTAATACGGCTTAATCTGATCTATGTGAACAATCTATCGCCCGCGACGGCGAAGATTTAAAGATGGTGATACGGGTTCAACATTGTAATTAGAAAGAAATGTTTGCGCAGCCACGCAGTAGGTACCGTGGCACTTTGGAAGGAACTTGGACGAAAAACCCATGTGCAGGAACAGGCGGAACAAAAAGCCACACGAAGGAATCGATGGCGTAAGGTTGAAGGGGTGATTTGAAGTCATGGCACTGTTTTTGGCGATCTCTTGAGCAGACATCAAAGAATGGGCCACTTGTTGGCATTTCTCTGAGTGCTCCGCGACCGCAGAACCATATAAGTAGTCGTCAGGGTCCGGAAGGTGCGGGATGAACTGGATCAGTGGTGCTGGAGGGCTTTCGGCCAGAAAGCAAAAAGAAGGGCGAGGATCCGATAGGGGCTTTGGAAGTGGTTTTGTGCGCTTATGTGACAGGCGGAAGTGCAAGATCTCAGTCGGACTGGTCTGACTAAACGAAAGGAGTCGCTGGCGCTATCTAAACGAGCTGACACCAGACAAATGACACAAAATAGCGGAAATGGCTTCTCTCGTACTCCCCATCAATGCAAAATCAAATGCTTGAATTTTTATTTCATTTTCTTCAATCAATTGACTTTCCTTTAGAATTTCTATTTAACAGAACTATAGGCACCTGGCGACAAAAGATTACTGAAATGTGTTCCCCTACAAGCATGAATTTCTGCTTTGTTGATGCATGACATTTCCAATGCAAAAGATAGGATTGTTTACGCAGAAAATACGCTGTAACTTGCAATTACAGCTTATGAGTTAAGGATTAGCGGGAATTCAGTTCTCGCAAGTCTCACATCTTATAAGCTTTCATTCGTCGATGAGCAGTTTTAGAAAAACCTTCAGTGTGAAGAGAAGACGGATGACATAATGGCACAAGTACTAGTGAGAGGCGTAGTAAAAATATTATGAGCTAATCTCTATTTTTTTTTGCTTTGGTTCGCCCTTCTTTTTAGGGCATTTCTCAATCTTCCGTCTCCCGTCCCGTACCCTCACTTCATGCCCTAGGAGAGTATCATGCAAGCAAATGCTTCTACGATCTACGTAGTCAGCCATCTCAACGTTTCGACAGAAAGAAAGGAAGAAATAAAGCGAATATTTTTTATTTACCGGAATGCTTGCGCAGCAAAACACAAGGCCGGAAAGGAGCAATATAGACAGTAGCGCGCTTCCGACTGATATCAACTCATTTATCTTCTCTGCAAAACAGACAACAACTACAGAAGTGTAGCGCATGCAAAACAGGCACATTTGTCAAGAATGATGCAAAAAATGATGCAGCAACCAGACCAGCAATGTGAACTGTTGCGCTCTGTCCTTCTCGATGTAACGAGAATATCAGAACCAAAGGACTGATGCGTGAAAACGTAATAATGCTGATGACCTCTTGCAAGTAGCAACGATTTCACATGACCAATATTACTTTTCTTTTGCAGTACTAAAAGCCAATACTTAGGACCATTTGGCCCAAATACTGGACTCTCACAAGGCTTTTGTGCTGTTCAGGTAAGACGTGACGTATCCAGAGTCGCAGCACGTTGTGCAAAATGTTGGTGGTAAATTTACCTAAGAAGAACAGACTCGCGGAATGTGTCAAGCAAGGAATGAAGTTAGGCAGGGGCGTAGCAGTACTCATGTATTAATAATGACGTTCCTACGACAGTGGATTGGTAACATTACTGAACAGCATGTACAATTAGTCAACAGTTCGGTGCTTGTATTATGTAGACCTGTGCGCCGTCCCAAAATCGCCGGAGCGGCGGGGAGCAGGGCCGGGGGGGGGGGGGGGTAGATTCCAGAGTTGGCGGGGAGAGGAATTTGCCCCGGAATTTTGAAAAAAAAAGTCTGCTTCAACGAACGACACTCTACAAAACGCTGGTGTATGGGCATATGGCCGCACCCGGGAGAGGAGCAGTTTTCGTGCAGTTTGTCGTACCAGTGGCCACAGCACGAAGCGGTGAGATCACAGCGCGTAGAGCCGTTTGCAAATGTCTGCCGAGACAGCGCACGCGATAGCGCCGTTACGGCTTATTGCCAATATTCACATTTTCTGCTGGAGATACGCAGCCCCCCTCCCCCGGCTTCCCTTCATGCTCCTTCGCCCGGCGAAAGATGGGCGGGGCGTTTCCTTTCTGCTTGAGGAGCAATCGACGGCAGGCCTCGCATGCGAGAGGATGTTGTCGCATACGCTCTCCGTGCGACGGAGATGGCTAGTTTGCTTTATCTCTGCCTCAGCCGTGTACATCGCCAGCGCTCGCGAGCTTTTACTCACGGGTAGAACATACGATGCGCGGAGCGATGTTATCGATTTGGACTTTATACGGAACATGACGGCGATGGTGAAAACCTGTGCAAAGTGTCCATATAATTGCTATCGCGATAAAAAGATATAAAACCATGAAAGCGTGCTGTCCTTTTTTTCTGGAGAGGTGCATCATCTCCACTGTAAAGAGTTCGTCCGTTGGAAGAATCAAATAAAACCTTGTTCCATCCTGGAATTTTTTCTTATTTCGTTTTTTTTATTCCGAGCGATAGTTGTTACGGACACCGGCGGCGGCGGCGGCGGCGGCGGACAACTACGGCGCCAAAAACGGCCGCTGAAACGATCTCATAACAGCTTTCACTGTAAAAAATTACACCACCTCCCGCTAAAGGGAACCATGTGTGGATGCGAAGCAGTGGGGCGATGGTTAGCTTGAGCGGGAGATGGTGTAATATTTTGTTCTTGCGTTCTCGAGCCTGTGCCTTCCTCTGGCGTAGAATCAACACTGTCTTCCAGTCTCCGTCCAGCTCCCGCTGCGTGGAACTGCCGGCGTTCGAGGTATTCAACTCCCGCAAAGTCGTAAGATCATGTGCGACTGCCTCTCTGCAGTACATTCTATTGGTGTCGTCGTGGGATTCTTCAGCGAGCGTAGCAGAGCACGAGCGCCCCGCGTCTAGAGCCACAGAAGCAGAGGCGGCCATCGGCAGCTCGTGCCACGTCAAGACGCTGAAGGCGTCGCTGCTGCCTACTCGTCGCAGGAGAGAATGAGGCGCGCGAGAGGGGGAGTGGGGAGCGGGTGTGTTAATAGGGTTAGCGCATGTGCAGTAATCGTGGTCACGCCGCACACCACCACCACCACCACCACCACCGGATTGAACTCCGCCATAAGGTGCTTCACATCTAAAACCAGGGACACTAAGGCGTGCCGACAGTTTTATTACGCACCTGTTCGGGAGCGTCTTTTGTTGCAGCTTTTATGGGCGTGCAAGCATGATGATAGAAGAGCCGCCACTCATCAGCCGTGCCACTCCTAACGACTAAGAGTACGATAGGTAGTTTTTTTTTCCCGTGGTCGCGCAATACAGCTCCTCTGATAACGATAATGTTGTGCTGCATCGCCACGTGCGCTGCGGGCCCAAAAATCTTCGGGCGCCGGTTCACAGCAACGTTTTAACTGCGTGCCGGAACGATGGGAGTTTCTGAACGAGTGGTTCGGTGCGGCAGTGGCGACTGCCCAGCGTGAACGAATTTTTACATACAAAGCCAATGACTGAGGATTTCGCAGGCCAAACGCAGGACGGGCCCCAAACCAAAAGGATAGAAACCAGTAGAAGACGTCAGCATCACCTTTAGGACAGGTGAGGGCTGCTTCAACTCCAGGGTGGACTCGCTCCGGGATCTGGGTATGACCATCAAATAACCTGCAATAACCTGAAGGTAACGAGACTCGCCAGAAAAATGGACAATGCCATCAGGCTTATAAGGAAGGGTTGCCAACCGGCAACAGGGACTTTGGGAAGACAATCTCGTAAGGCTGGTGCACGCATTTGTGACGTGCCACTTTACGTGCGTTGCAGCCATGCACAACTGGCAGAGAGCGGAGCGTGACAAGCTCAACACGTTAATCAGGAAGGCCATCAAGAGAGCGCTCGGGCTCCCCATATACACAAGCTCGGAGCGACTGTTTCCTCTCGGAATGCACAACTCTGGAAGAAATTGCGGAAGCACAGGAGAGGGCGCAATACCCCAGGCGGTCCACTACGCGTTCAGGTGGGAACATCCTGCAGGAGTTGGGGCTCCACCGACGCAAATCGATCTCACTTCTGGAGCATTCCTCATGAACAGCGACGACGAATCACCATTGTCCCCATGCCGCGAAACGTCCACCCCGAGCATAACGAGGACTGAAGACGGGTCAGGGCAAAGGCTATTCTAGAAAGGCCTCACGATCAGGTCGGGGACTGTTGCTTCGTCGACGCGGCTCGGTATCCCGAGGGGAAGGCGTATGCAGCAGTGAGCATCAACCACGATGGGTAATCACAAACTCGATGACGGTCCGAAAGACAGCGACCGAAATAGGGGAGCCAGCGGCGATTGCGTTGACCTTGCTGGACAACGGGAGGACCACGATTTACAGCGACTCGAGATCGGCGACCAGAGCATTTGCCAAGGCTACCATCTCGGAACCGGCCTTGCGGATACCCCAGGACAAGAACATTGAGCCACGCACACTCGTCTGGTTCCCAGATCACATGGAACAGATCAAGGAAGCCCCGCCCAATATCAATGAGTCGGCCCACATAGCTTCGCGAGGACTAGTATACCGCGTAGCTACCGGAGGGCGTGGCGCTGAGGTTTTGGAGAAATGGGACCCTCCCACCTCATATAACGAACTCAACAAACATTTTTACCTGAGTGGTGACAGTACCCTACACCACACAGAAAATTAAGCAGACCACAGGCTCTGACACTTAAGCTACTTCAGGTCGGGGCGTACACTAACCCCGCGCTATTGCACACGGTTTATCCAGAAATACAGCCAACTAATGCATGTTCATTATGCGCGGACCGTCAAAATGGGAGGCTGCTATTACCATCTCTGGACTCGAAGAATAGCTATGGGCAGCAGAGAGACTTGGTCTTTCTGTTACGACTTGGGTGTGGCCCGCATTGTGCTAGGGTGCGTTCTGAGGGACCAAAATCAATTTTATTCACCCATCATAAAGAGAACGCTGTGGACAGCGTGGCAAGCTAAGAGTAGAGAGATTTCGAGGCCCTTTGGTTTTTTTCATATCGCCCAGCTACCGACTTCTCGGACTGCTCCTCTATACCTTCATAAACATATATATATATATATATATATATATATATATATATATATATATATATATATATATATATATATATATCGTCGCGCAATGCACCGAGAGCAGTTTGCTAGCTCGAGCTAGCGAACTGCTCTCGGTGCATTGCGCGACCAGCGACCAGCTACACACTCAATAAATCGCCTTTATATTTGGTGGAGCCGTGCTGGGTAACGTTCCCTCTACCGTCCCCCTACCATCCTGGATCTCCGTTCTCGGCGGCTACCTTCTGCTATGCCGGATGCCAACCAGCAGACGCTTCCATCGCCACCTGCCACCTGTCCTGGCACTGTTCCGCAGCGAGAGCCTCCAATCTTCAGCGGAACAGACGACAACGACGTTGAAGATTGGCTGTCGACCTTTGAACGGGTGAGCGCTCTAAACAAATGGACGGACGCGGACAAGTTGACACGCGTGTCGTTCTATCTCGTGGGCGTGGCCAGTCTTTGGTTCAAGAACCACGACGGAGACGTCAGAACATGGCCGCTGTTCAAAACGTCAATTACGGCAGTATTCGACCGACCCGCCGTCCGAAAACTCACCGAGCAGCGTTTGCGCACACGCGCACAAGAGACGGGTGAAACGTTCACCAGCTATATCGAACACGTTGTCGACCTGTGCAGACGCGTGAACGCTGCCATGACGGAAACTGACAAAATCAAGCACATAATGAAAGGGATTGATGATGACGCTTTTCAGATGCTGCTGGCGAAGAACCCGATCACAGTCAGCGACGTTATTAGCTTGTGCCAGAGCTATGATGAATTGCGGAAGCAGCGAGCTCTGACAAGACGTCCTCCCGCCCACGATTTGGCATCACTGTCGAGTCTGACCAACGGCCACGACAACGCGTCGCTGATAGCTGAAATCAAAGCCTTTGTCCGCGAAGAAGTCGCGCGACAGCTCTCTCTGGTGCCCTTCACTCAGGAACCTACCACGACACTACCATCGTCCCTCCGTGGCGTTATTCAAGGAGAGGTCGCTGAGGCGCTGCCAGCTGCCCGCGAGCAAAACCTTGTGGCTGCTCGACTCACATACGCTGCGGTTGCTGCCATGCCCACTCGCAAAGCACCTGCACCACCATTCCAGCATCCTCTGAACTACCACCCACCTCCTGTTCACTGGGTCAGTACAGCCGCCGCCAACCCGTGGCGCACGCTCGACAATCGTCCGATATGCTTCGCATGTAGGTGCCCCGGACACGTCGCAAGGTACTGCCGCCGCCGGGTTCAAGCCACTGATGACTACCCCCGAGAACCCTACTTCCAATTTGACTCAAACTCGCATTACGCTCCCTCCGCACCAGCGCAAGCTCGCTACCAGGCTGATCGCCGCGCCAGAATGGAACATCTTCGCTCGCCCTCTCCCCGCCGCCGCTCGCTTTCTCCTATGGGTCGACGGCCCGCACCTACCGACGAGGGAAACTAGACGACGCAGTTCCCGAGGCAAGAACTGCGCAAGTTTCGGTTTGCCCAAGTCCTCATTCTTTTCCTGCCAATGTTATTGATGTATTTGTCGAAGATGTCGCTACAGTCGCTCTTGTAGATACCGGTGCTGCTGTTTCTGTCATCGATGCTGGATTTTGCCGCGCAATTCGTAAAGTCACGACGCCTCTCTCCGGACTGTCGCTTCGTACAGCCAGCGCTCAGCCCATTCAACCGACCGCAGTCTGTACAGTCCGTGTGACCATTAAGGACGTTCTGTACACAATAGAGTTCATCGTTCTTCCATCGTGCTCCCATGCCATTATCTTAGGATGGGACTTTTTGTCGCGCCACAACGCCGTAATCGACTGTGCTCGGGCTGAAGTTGAATTATGCTTACTCGATGACCCAGCCTCCGTTGACCCTCAATCTACCGCTAAACTTGTCGTCCATGACGACACCTACGTCCCTCCGGGCTCTTCGGCATTGGTACCAGTCTCGTGCAGCGCCATATCCGACGGGACGGTCTTCTTCACGCCATCCCACATCTTCGTTACCCGACGAGACCTTCCGTTGCCTTTTGCTGCTCTTGACCTTGTCGAAGGTTTCACCACGATGCCCATTTATAATCATCACTCATCACCGCTGTCTTTGTTTTGTCACGAATGCCTTGGCCACGTCGAGACGGTGAACTCCTCACGAATCATTCCCGTCCCCGATGAGGTGTCTTCTACGGCCGTCTGTGAACTGGGTGCCCTCTCCGCGCCTGACCCAGCATCTACAGATATATTTCGACCATTCATCGCCGAAGATTTGACACCTTCGCAGCGATCACAGCTTCTCACCATCCTTCACCGCTACCGCCCTTCTTTCGACGTTGCACAAACATCTCTAGGTCGTGCCGTAGCAGTCGAACACCACATCAACACTAGTTCTCACTCACCGCTGCGGCAACGTCCATATCGCGTCTCCGCTACGGAACGCCGCGTCATTGCCGACCATGTCGATGACATGCTCCGCCGAGGCGTCATTCGACCTTCACAGAGCCCATGGGCGTCTCCGGTAGTACTCGTCACAAAGAAAGACGGTTCTATCCGTTTTTGTGTCGATTTCCGGCGATTGAACAAGATCACGCTGAAGGATGTCTATCCACTACCGCGCATTGACGATGCTCTGGACTGTTTACAGGGTGTCGAATTCTTTTCCTCGTTAGATTTGCGGTCAAGCTACTGGCAGGTGCCGATGGCGGAGGTCGATCGCCCAAAAACCGCTTTTGTTACGCCAGACGGATTGTATGAATTCACCGTCATGCCTTTCGGACTTTGTAACGTGCCTGCTACGTTCGAAAGAATGATGGACAACGTTCTGCGTGGTCTCAAATGGAATATCTGCCTGTGCTACCTCGATGGCATCGTGGTCTTCGCCCCTGACTTCGAAACACACTTGCGCCGCCTTCAGCACGTCCTTACTTGCTTGACCAACGCCGGTTTGCAATTAAACCTTAAAAAATGTCGATTTGCCATGCGTCAACTCACTATTCTAGGCCACGTTGTATCCAAGGACGGCATTCTCCCGGATCCCGAGAAATTGCGCGCTGTCACTGCGTTTCCTAAACCTACTACAATCAAAGAGCTGCGCAGTTTCATTGGCTTATGCTCTTATTTCCAGCGATTCGTTCGAAACTTTGCGTCCATCATATCACTTCTCACACAACTCCTCGGCGACAGTAAAGATCTATCATCGTGGTCCCCTGCCTGCGACGAAGCTTTCACCACCTTGCGACGGCTTCTCACGACGCCACCCATTCTTCGCCATTTCGACCCTCAAGCTCCAACTGAGCTCCATACCGATGTCAGCGGTGTAGGCCTGGGTGCTGTGCTCGCACAGCGTCAACCTGGCCACACAGAGTACGTTGTGGCATACGCGAGTCGCGCACTTACCAAGGCAGAGACCAACTACAGCGTCACAGAAAAGGAGTGTTTGGCCATCGTATGGGCGCTTGGCAAGTTTCGCCCATATTTATATGGCCGTTCTTGACGTCGTGACCGACCACCATGCGCTGTGCTGGCTTTCGACGTTAAAAGACCCCTCTGGCCGCCTTGCTCGCTGGGCGTTGAAAATCCAAGACTATGACATACGCGTGGTTTATCGTTCAGGACGGAAGCATGCTGACGCTGACGCGCTTTCCCGTTCCCCTCTCTCCCTGACGGCCACTGCTGACTCCGCATGTGAGAGCACATTGTCATCTCTTGACTTCGACAACATTGCTGTGGAGCAACGCAATGACCCGTGGACATCGTCTCTTCTCGACCTTCTCTCCGACCCCTCTAAAGTGCCAACATCACGAACGCTCCGGCGCCAAGTTCCGCACTTTGCGATTCGCGACAAGCTCCTCTATCGACGCAACTATGCACTAGAAGGTCGCAAGTGGCTGCTCGTCGTCCCGCGAGCCTTGAGGTCGGAGATCTGTTCCTCTTTTCACGCTGACCCACAGTGTGGCCACGCAGGAGTCTTCAAGACGTAGGAAAGACTTCGACACCGTTACTACTGGCGTGGCATTCGAAGGTCGCAGGTTCGGTCCCTGCCGGCGGCAAGTTATCTTTTCGTCCACTTTACTTTGTTCACATTTATATTCTAAATACTACAGATAACACCCCCTATATTTTCCTTGGCGTTATTGTCTGTTAGTTCTCATTAATATTGTGTCTGAGAAAGAAAACGAGCCCTT
The DNA here is from genome assembly GCF_013339695.2 of Rhipicephalus sanguineus. Lineage (NCBI taxonomy): Eukaryota > Metazoa > Arthropoda > Arachnida > Ixodida > Ixodidae > Rhipicephalus > Rhipicephalus sanguineus. The sequence continues at coordinate 48,572,306 of NC_051178.1, read as the reverse complement.
AAGAGTTATCTTCTTTCCTTCATTCATAGCAAGGGTCTCGTTCTGGCAGACTTGATGCCTTCAGGTAGTATGCGAGGGATTATTGGTCAGCTGCCAGCTCGTAAAAAGATCACGTGCTACGTGACGCCATAAAGGCAGAAAAAAGAGTGTTCCACACTCGCCGCCATGGCTGCGATTGGCGCTGACTAACACTCCAAGGTTTAAATGCACATATATACCCCATAAAGTGGACAGGAGGATGACCGCCGCCGTAGCTCAGTGGTAGAGCATCGGACGCGTTATTCGAGGGTCGCAGGTTCGGTCCCTGCCGGCGGCAAGTTATCTTTTCGTCCACTTTACTTTGTTCACACTTTATATTCTAAATACTACAGATAACACCCCCTATACTTTCCTTGGCGTTATTGTCTGTTAGTTCTCATTAATATATATGTATATGTATGTATATTGCCACGCTCGCTTCTTCTTTTATTTTGATGTGTTCGAGTTTGACCAGCAAGGACGGTTATCAACGCTCGACGCTGGCCGTGAAGCAGTGTTCGAGAAGCTTCACGATTTTAGTAGATCGCTTTGTTAAGATTGCGTGCCGCACGCGAATGTTCCAGCTTTGTCGAGAGATAACGCCGCCACCAGCGATATTGCTGGAAAGTTCCATAGCGCCTGTATAAAAGCCGACGCGCTTGACCGCTTGTCAGTTGATCGACGGACGACGCCCTGTTCGCCGCTATATTTGTACAGCGTGTATTGCTGTAGTTCTAGTTCTCATTTTCCGGCCACAAGTTCGGCCAAATAAACAGTTTCATTCTGCAAACGCCGACTGCTGTCGTCATCGACGTCACGACCACGTGACATCTGGTGGAGGTGCTGCTTCGCTCATGTTCCGGTCGCCCCCGTCAGGCCGTGAACCCAGTCCGGGCCGCAACGAAGACATCGACGCCTACCCCGAACAGCGAGCAAGCCGCAGGACACAAGGACTACCTCCAGAATACCAGCCTTTACCCGACAAGACCAGGAAGACCCCGACCATGACCAACACAACAGCGACAATGACAGCAACCATGCCGCTTGCACCCGTGCTGCTACAGCGCCCAAAGGAACCACCGACCTTTCACGGATCATCTGCTGAAGACCCGGAAAGTTGGCTGGAGAAGTACGACCGCGTCGCCAATTTTAACGAATGGACCGATGAAGACAAGTTAAGACACGTCTACTTCGCCTTGGAGGACTCTGCCCGAACTTGGTTCGAGAACCAAGAGCGAAGCATCACGACGTGGGACATTTTTCGCACAAGATTCCTTGCCACATTCACGAGTGTCGTCCGCAAGGAGAGGGCCGAAGCTCTGCTGGAAACCCGTGTGCAGCTTCCAAACGAGAACGTGGTGCTGTACGCGGAAGAGATGAGCAGACTGTTCCGACACGCCGACCCAGCCATGCCCGAGGACAAGAAAGTCCGCTTGCTCATGCGAGGGGTAAAGCAAGAGCTCTTCGCTGGGCTAATGCGGAACCCACCGTCGACAGTCCAAGAGTTCGTCTCAGAGGCGACGACGATTGAGAAGACGTTGGAAATGCGCAACCGGCAGTATAATCGCCGATCGATCCAAGACAACCCAGTTGTTCATGCTGTCGGCTCCGACGACCTGCGCGAAACGATCCGAGCGATCGTGCGGGAAGAACTACGCAAGCTCTTACCCTCACCACAGCCTGAAGTTGCGTCGATCGCTGACATCGTCCGAGAGGAAATCCAGCAGTCTCTGGGCACCCCCGAGTCAGCGCAGCCGCAACTGCAAGCAGTGACCTATGCTGCTGCAGCCCGACGCAACGCCCCCCCTCCTCGCCCAAGTCAAGACGCCGCGCCGCCTCAACAGTTCCGCCGCCAGGCACCACCGCCGCCGCCACCGACGTCATACCGCCCGCCAGCCGGCCAACGATACACGCCGAGGAAGACCGACGTTTGGCGCGCCCCCGACCACCGCCCACTCTGTTACCATTGCGGAGAAGCTGGCCACACTTACCGCCGCTGCCAGTACCGACAGATGGGACTGCGTGGATTCGCCATCGACGCGCCGCGTCCACAGCGAGGGGAAAGACCACGTGACATCGCCGACTACCTCGCGGGAACGCAATGTACGTCCCGACAACCTTACCGTTCGCCGTCGCCAGGCCGCTACGTCTCTCCCCAACGCCGACCATACACTGGCCCAACTCGGGGCCGGTCACCTAGCCCGTATCCGGAAAACTAAGGACAGCAACCGATGGAGGTGCGGTTGCTGTACGACGAAATACCGAAGATCCTCCGCCGCCGACGACGACGCCACGACGAAACCTTCAGGACACTACGCGAACCAGACAGAGCCCTGACGAAGAAACCTCGCGGATCGATGTAGACCTGGCGACGCAACGTGGAAGCAGCGGTACAAACCGACGTAGCCGTGACCCGACGCCGCGGCCTAACTGCAACGCAAGACGACGAACTAGCGACCTCGACGTTCTTATCGACGGCCACAGCATCACAGCCCTCGTCGACACCGGAGCCGTCTATTCTGTCATCAGTGGACCGTTCGCCACGAAGCTGAAGAAAGTTAGGACAGCCTGGGAAGGCCCCGAAATCCGGACAGCTGGAGGTCACCTCGTAACGCCAGAGGGAATCTGCACAGCGAGACTCACCATTAACAACAGGATTTATCCCGCGAACTTCGTAATCCTGCCGCGTTGCTCGAGAGATGTCATCCTTGGTATGGACTTCTTAGGCCTTCATGGTGCAATCATCGACCTGAGGTCTAAGTCAATAACACTGTCCACGGAAAAGGCACTACCGCCGCACACTCCGCCAAGAAAGCACGCCTTGAATGTGCTGGAAGACCAGGTCACCATTCCACCTCGCTCCAGCGTCATCATTTCCGTCGGCACTCAGAAATCAGCAGACCTCGAAGGCGTTGTTGAAGGCGACAAGCACCACTTGATTAACCGCAAGATTTGCGTCGCAAGAGGAGTAGCAGAGCTGCGGGCAGGGAAAGCAACAGTTATGCTCACGAATTTCAGCAACGAGTACAAGCACGTGAGCAAAGGCACGACGGTCGCCTACATCGAAGAAATCGTAGAAGCCAGCAATGCTTTCGGCCTCACCGATTCTCCCGAGCCTACTCCGACGAATAAAGCGCCGCAACCAGCTTTCGACATCTATCCCAGCCTTCAGAAGCACAAACAACAACAGCTCAAAACCCTGCTCTTGCAATACAAGGACTGCTTTTCGTTGTCGTCAAGAATTAGGCAGACTCCCGTGGCAAAACATCGCATCATAACAGAGGAAAGCGCCAGACCACTCCGTCAGAGCCCGTACAGAGTTTCGACGCGAGAACGCGAGGCCGTGAAGAAACAGGTCGACGAAATGCTACGCGACGACATCATCCAGCCGTCGAAGAGTCCGTGGGCATCCCCGGTGGTGCTAGTGAAGAAGAAGGATGGGACTCTACGTTTTTGCGTCGATTATCGTCGCCTGAACAAAGTCACGAAGAAGGACGTGTATCCCCTTCCCCGGATAGACAACACCCTGGATCGATTACACAACGCAAAGTACTTTTCGTCGATGGACCTCAAGACCGGTTACTGGCAAATAGAAGTCGACGAGAGAGACCGAGAAAAGACTGCTTTTATAACACCAGACGGCCTGTTCGAGTTCAAGGTCATGCCCTTTGGTCTTTGCTCGGCACCTGCGACTTTTCAACGGGTTATGGACACAGTACTGGCCGGCTTGAAGTGGCAGACGTGCCTCGTGTACTTGGACGACGTCGTTGTGTTTTCCTCAAACTTCGACGAACACCTTCGGCGCCTTGAAGTTGTACTTCAAGCAATCAAGACCTCCGGACTCACCTTGAAGCCTGAAAAGTGCCGCTTCGCGTACGAGGAGCTCTTGTTCTTGGGTCACGTGATCAGCAAGGATGGTGTTCGCCCGGACCCGCGGAAAACAGCTGCCATCGCTGACTTCCCGACGCCCACCGACAAGAAGGCCGTACGCCGTTTTCTCGGCTTGTGCGCCTATTACAGACGTTTCGTCAAGGAATTTTCACGGATCGCCGAGCCACTGACGCAACTCACGAAGACCGACGTCGAATTCAGGTGGGAAACGTCGCAAGTTCAAGCATTTCAAGAATTGAAACGACGCCTGCAGACGCCTCCCATACTTGCGCATTTCGACGAATACGCCGATACGGAAATCCACACCGACGCAAGCAGCGTAGGACTCGGCGCCGTCCTTGTGCAAAAGACCGACGGATTCGAAAGGGTCATCAGTTATACTAGCCGGTCGCTATCAAAGGCAGAAATCAACTACTCCACAACAGAAAAGGAGTGCCTGGCCATCATCTGGGCTACATCGAAGTTTCGCCCCTACCTCTACGGCCGGCCCTTCAAAGTTGTGAGCGACCACCACGCCTTGTGTTGGCTAGCTAACTTGAAGGACCCTTCAGGTCGCCTCGCACGGTGGAGCCTACGACTTCAAGAATTTGACATGACCGTCGTGTACAAGTCCGGAAGAAAACACTCCGACGCTGACTGCCTGTCCCGCGCCCCCGTCGACCCACCGCCGCAGGACGACATGGAGGATGACTGCTTCTTGGGAACCATAAGTGCCGAAGACTTCGCCGAACGACAGCGAGCGGACCCAGAACTCAGGGGCCTTGTGGAATACCTCGAGGGCAGGACCACCGTGTTTCCCAAGGCATTCACGCGAGGACTGACGTCGTTTTTCTTGCGCAACGGTGTTCTCCTTAAGAAGAACTTCTCGCCGCTTCGAGCCGATTCCCTTCTCGTAGTGCCCTCGACACGGCGACCAGAGGTCCTCCAGGCTCTGCATGACGACCCGACGTCTGGACACCTGGGTGTTTCTCGCACGCTCGCAAGAATACAGGAAAAGTACTACTGGCCGCGCCTTGTCGCCGACGTAACTCGCTACGTCAAGACCTGCCGGGACTGTCAGCGACGCAAGACACCGCCGACTAGGCCAGCCGGACTTCTGCAGCCTATCGAGCCACCTCAACGGCCGTTCCAGCAAATTGGGATGGACTTACTGGGGCCGTTCCCGACGTCCAATACCGGAAACAAATGGATCGTCGTAGCTACCGACTACCTCACCCACTACAACGAGACAAGGGCCCTACCCAGAGGCAGTGCCGCCGAGGTAGCAAAGTTCTTCGTTGAGAACATCCTCCTGCGTCATGGCGCCCCAGAGGTCCTCATCACCGACAGAGGTACGGCGTTTACTGCTGACCTAACTCAGGCAATACTGAGATACAGCCAAACAAGCCACCGCCGGACCACAGCGTACCACCCACAGACCAATGGCCTCACCGAGCGGCTAAACAAGACCATCGCCGACATGCTGGCCATGTATGTCGACGTCGAACACAAGACGTGGGATGCCATCCTTCCGTATGTGACCTTCGCATACAACACGGCCATGCAAGAAACGACGCAAATGACGCCGTACAAGCTGGTCTACGGAAGGAGCCCGGCAACGACGCTCGACGCAATGCTACCAACCGCCACCGACGAAGACGATCTCGACGTTGCCGCCTATTTGCAACGCGCCGAAGAAGCTCGACAGCTCGCCCGCCTGCGCATCAAGAACCAGCAGAGGGTCGACAGCCGTCACTATAATCTTCGACGACGCCACATGGAGTACCAACCCGGTGACCGTGTGTGGGTCTGGACGCCGATACGCCGACGTGGGCTCAGTGAAAAACTTCTTCGGCGATACTTCGGCCCATACAAGGTGCTTCGACGTCACGGCGCTCTTGACTACGAGGTCGTCCCGGACGGCATTACGAACTCCCAGCGACGCCGCGCACGACCTGAAGTCGTCCATGTCGTGCGCCTTAAGCCGTTTTTTGCGCGTTAGCGAACCTGAGAACTCTACTTTTTCCTTTTTTATTGTAATTTATTTGTGTATGCACTTGTTTTTTCCTTTGCATGTTCTGTTGCAAGCATCGGGACGATGCTTTTTCAGAGGGGGGCAATGCCACGCTCGCTTCTTCTTTTATTTTGATGTGTTCGAGTTTGACCAGCAAGGACGGTTATCAACGCTCGACGCTGGCCGTGAAGCAGTGTTCGAGAAGCTTCACGATTTTAGTAGATCGCTTTGTTAAGATTGCGTGCCGCACGCGAATGTTCCAGCTTTGTCGAGAGATAACGCCGCCACCAGCGATATTGCTGGAAAGTTCCATAGCGCCTGTATAAAAGCCGACGCGCTTGACCGCTTGTCAGTTGATCGACGGACGACGCCCTGTTCGCCGCTATATTTGTACAGCGTGTATTGCTGTAGTTCTAGTTCTCATTTTCCGGCCACAAGTTCGGCCAAATAAACAGTTTCATCCTGCAAACGCCGACTGCTGTCTTCATCGACGTCACGACCACGTGACAATATATATGTATGGAAATTCTGCGGAGACTTAGAATATATTGCATATTTCTTTTTGTCATGCCACAGATACTCAATTATTAGATCACGACTGCTCATTACTCCGCTGTTAAAAATAGGCGTAAACTTAACTCAAGAAATTGTACTAAGCTTCGGAGCCTCAGGGTTGGGATACTGCCATAGGGATGCCTTCAATGCCGTGTGTAATTTCATGCAAACCACTGAACGTGTTCCATTTTAATCTTGCCATCAAAAACGCTCTTTATTAAAATGCAGTTAAATCTATCTAATCTCATCAAAATTGTTCTGATCAGGTTAATACGGCTGTCTGGAATACGAGCTCAATAGCATAATTTTTGAAGTCTTCATTTGATGTCTTATTTATCTTCGAATAAGATTTTAAACTTCAACTACATATTCTTGGCCCATCCCCCAGAGTGGGTACGTGCCATAGAACAGAAGGCAAAACAAAACAAAACAAATAAAAGTATGTCGTCTGTGCCGCTGGACGTCTCTCACTCATAGTGTCACACAAGCCGACAGGATGAAGACCTGGCAGCCGACTTATCAGCCGCAGATCACCAGAAAAGCCGTCAGCAAGACATCTTGACCGCATGCAGACCACCGAAACAGATCCTATTGAACACAGCTACCAGCATCATGACAGAACCATCGGCTGACCTTGACATCCCCAAGTACACCGGATCAGCGGACGATGGACCCGTGCAGGAGTGGTTCGGCCTATTCGAGCTCCACGCTACCGCTTCATCATGGTCAGAACGGGAGATGGTCACCAACTTCAATGACTACGCCACCGGTGAGGCATTCCGATTTTACCTTACACAAATATTTGGAAACAACAAATCATGGGCAAAAATCAAAGAAGAAATGATCAACCGTTTTAAAGACTACGACGAAGACTCGCTTATAAGCCACCATCCGGAAACGATCGCACTCAGCCGTCACAGTAACAAGCAGTCTTCACGCACCCGAACACCTAGCATGAATTTACAATTCCCCACAGACAAAGTAACGCATATGCTCACGAAAATGCATCCCAGCCGTTTTCCCACAACACCCGACCATCTACCCGGTTTCCCATCTGCACAAAAGTCGCCGTCGCCTACCTCTTCATTGCACAACAAAAATCAAGTCAATATTCAAGCACCTGTTGCCCTTGTTTTCTAGCCTCGCATACGCGGCCCACCAACTGGTTTTGCGTCAAGTGGCTCTTCTGGTGCTCGTAACTCTCACCGCATGCCTCATGGGATCGTTACGTACCAGAGGGAGCAGATATGGTATCGAGAAAATACCTTGCCAAGCCACTGCCATGCCGAAAGAGTTCATGCTTCTGGAGGACCTTGCTCGACAATTCAAGAAAGCGACGCAAATTCACGATTGGTCAAGTCTCTTCTGCCCGACAAACAAGGCAACAGCACACCATGCACCAGCTACCTACCGGACACCACACCAACTTGCGGAGAAAAGGAACGTCATGCTTCGAAAGAGGCTCTACTTAAGCAATTTCCTGAGCAACATCAGCAAGGCCAGCACAGACAAGTCGACCAACCTCAACGACTACAAACGATCCTCCAAGCACAACAACCAGCGAAAACTTTCTCGGAAACACAATCACAGCTGAAAGGACGACGTCGTAAAGCAAGGCTTTTAAAGCAAAGACAAACTGAAAATGTAAGGCATCCTCGCATAAAGGACCATCGCCAGAGACGCCTTTTGCACAAGAGATCAAGACTGCGCCTACGATTACACCACACACGTCTCAGAAAACATCGAGAAAGACAAGAAATCGCCCCTTGTCCCTCGGAAGGACTCGGGCATCGTACGATTAGCCTCCGTCAACGAACACGGAAACTGGAAGCACAGCCTGTGTGCCAGTCACAAGAAGGAATGCAACGTCCACCACAGCCGTGCTTGCGATGCTTCAAGTTCCATTATTAGTCAGTTGGGACATTTCCCCGAACTCAGTCATCGTCACTCTCCATGTCCAAGGCATGCTTATGCTGTCCGCAGCGCAACAGCCAGCCTCGCCCGCCAGAGCTATTATTGATGCCACCGGACTGGACACTCTGCTGTCAACATTTCTTGTGAATTTAAGGAACTTCTTAGGGATAAGGAATTAACCGCACACTATGACATTTTCCGCTTATCAGCTTCTCTTCGTTCATTTCTTTGTAGCTAATTGTAACTCGCGCATTCTTTCGGGGGGCGGGGAATCGTGTGACGCATGAAGCCATGGCAGGAGAAGCCGACGATAAAGAATTGTTATGGAATAAAAGTATGACGTCTCTGCCGCTGGACATCTCTCATTCATAGCGTCACACACACACACACACACACACACACACACACACACACACACACACACACACACACACACACACACACACACACACATACATATATATATATATATATACCGGGTGTCCCAGCTATCTTTAGCCAAGGGTTAAAAAATACAATATTAGAGGCAGGCGAGTGAAATCACTTGCAAATTGCTGACAGCCACCTTGCGCGCTACAGACAATTTTTTGTTTTGTAATTAACTAATTTGTTAATTATGACGATTTAACTAATTTGCTAAATATTGACTTTAGGCAAGAAATCCTGCTTGCAAAGTTCGAGAGCGTCCTCAGAAACCCCAACTGCATTATTTGTGATAAAGAAAGTCTTACGTATACCATTTTTTCCAAGCTGCAAAGAAAGCCCGCGAAATACAAAAAGAACCACGTGACTAGCGCGCTCGCGCGCCGCGAGAATGCTGCCCTCAGCCGAGGTTTGAACGAACGAACATCACCTGCGGCCGGGACTCGCCGGCTCTGTTGCAGCGGTAGGCCTATAAGTGGGCGGTGGTTTCTTGGCCCGTTGCCAGCCAGCTGCGCGCGTGACGGTGCAAGTTGTAGCGAGCGCGAGCCAAGAAACCACCTTTAACTTACCGGCCTACCGCTGCAACGGAGACGCCGAGTCGCGGCCGCAGCTGATTTCGTTCGCTCAAACCACGGCTGAGGGCAGCATTCTTGCGGCGCGCGAGCGCGCTAGTCACGTGGTTCTTTTTGTATTTCGCGGGCTTTCTTTGAAGTTTGGAAAAAATGGTATACGTGAGACTTTCTTTATCGCAAATAATGCAGTTGGTGTTTCTGAAGACGCTTTCAAACTTTGCAAGCAGCATTTCTTGCCTAAAGTCAATATTTAGCAATTTAGTTAAATCGACCTAATTAACAAATTAGTTAATTACAAAACAAAAAATTGTCTGTAGTGCGCAAGATGGCTGTCAGCAATTTGCAAGTCATTTCACTCCGCCTGCCTCTAATATTGAATTTTTTAACCCTTGGCTAAAGATAGCTGGGACACCCTGTATATATATATATATATATATATATATATATATATATATATATATATATATATATATTACATGACGTAAGAAGGCAGTCATGGCTGGTAGAAGCTCACGAGGAAGAAGAGTGCGTGCAGTGGAATAAAAGTATGGCGTATCAGCCAAGCCGCGTCTCACATTCATAGCGTCACACAAGTTGACAGGATGAAGGCCTGGCACTTGATCAGCCGCACATCTGCAACGCAGTTCCCAACAAGACACCGCGACCATATACGGACCATCTGAGCAGACCAAAGCTGCTTACAGGGACCAGCTTCATGATAGCATCATCGACAGCCCTCGACAATTCGAAGTACGCAGGATGATCGGACGATGGACCAGTCGAGGACTTCTTCGACCTTTTCTAACTGCACGCTACCGCTTCATCATGGTCGGAAAAAGACATGGTCGCCGATTTCAACAAGTACGTCACTGAGGAGGCATTCAAATTTTACCTGGCACGCATCTTCGAAGACAACAAACCATGGGAAAAAATCAAAGAGGAAATGATCGTCCGATTTAAAGAATACCACCCGCCATCGTGAAGCCGTTGAGCTCAATCGTCAAAATCCCAAGCAGTCTTCACGCATTCGAACGCCTAGCATGAATGTAGAATTAACACCAGACAAATTAACACACGCGCTCGCTGAAAGACATCCAGGTCCTTTTCCTCAGAGACCCAGCCTATCGCCAGGTTTTTCTTCTGCACGAAAATCAGCCTTTCATACTTCGTCATTGCACTACGTACAGGACTCATGTTACTGAGCCACCTGATGCACTCCATTCCTCGTCTCACATAAGCGGCTCTCCAGCTTGCTTTACATCATGCGGCTTTTCAGTGTCTCATATCGCTCGCAGCGCGCCTTCGTACCCACATTCGCAATCGCAACCTAGCCAAGCCATAGCTGCTGCGGTATCCTCGTGTCATGCTCACCCACCTAAAAGGAGAAGCAACATGGAGTCAGCGTCACGATTAAGTGCAAGTCTCTGAGATGAAAACGAAAAGGCCGCTGTTGCTTCTGATGACACGGAGCACGCATACTTCCCGCCAGCACATTACACTGAAACCGCCAACAGTGCACGTTCATTTAATCAGGAGGAACACTCACCTTTATTTGGAACAGGCGAACCACCTCCATCCGTGCCTGAAACTGATTTCAAATTCCTTCGGAGCTCCCTTCAGAAATTTAGCTGTGAAGATCCTCGTATCAACGCAGAAGTTTTGAATGTAGGGAACCCTGCACATTGCCGAACATTGGAAGCATACATATTGAACGGTACCTCAGACGAGCCCTCAGGGAGGCTTAATGAACATATCTCGTCATCAAAAAAGCCGGCAGATACCACGCATTGTGGGAATCGATGTAATGCGAAGCAGCCAGCAAAGAGCTGCATACATCGTCTTGTATGTCGTTTAGCAAAATGCGTGTCATGGTTTTCATGTTAACTCATATTATTTATGTTCACCACACAGTAAGGTCGCGCAATACCAACTTCGGGGTAGATCAAGCTAGCGAAACGGCCGCCAGCGCACAATGAGGCTGGCACGTAAGTCATGCTGTACATGACATGTGTGTCATAACTTTCATGTTAACTCGTGCTATTCATGTTCGTCAAACAGTCACGTCGCAAGATACCAATTTCGGTGTATATCAAGCTAGCGAAACGGCCGCCAGCGCCCCATGAGCGTGGCACGTAAGTCATGCTGTACATGACATGCGTGTCATGATTTTCACGATATCTCGTGTTTTTATGATCGTCACACAGTCCCGTCGCGCAATACCAATTTCGGGGTAGATGAAGCTAGCGAAACGGCCGCCAGCGCCCCGTGAGCGTGGCATGTAAATCATGCTGTACATGACATGCGTGTCATGATTTTCATGTTATGACTTGTCATTTATGTTCGCCATACAGCAATGTTACGCCATACCAACTTTGGTGTACATTCGATTAACCAAGCGACCAGGAGAGCACAAAGTCGTAGGCGGCTAGATAGATAGATAGATAGATAGATAGATAGATAGATAGATAGATAGATAGATAGATAGATAGATAGATAGATAGATAGATAGATAGATAGATAGATAGACAGACAGACAGACAGACAGACAGACAGACAGACAGACAGACAGATAGATAGATAGATAGATAGATAGATAGATAGATAGATAGATAGATAGATAGATAGATAGATAGATAGATAGATAGATAGATAGATAGATAGATAGATAGATAGATAGATACGCTCAAAGTCGCAGAAGTTCGCTAAGAAATGCTTCGCATTTAAAAAGACTTACAATTGAGCACTGTGCAACCGCTGTCCACTGCTCACAACATCGAGCTCTGGAGAACTCGAAGTCACATTCTGAAAGCACCCCCACAACTGCCGCTGCAGCGCAAAAGCGTGTAAGAAGAACGACTCCAACCGAAACTCCAAAAAGGGCGGTAACGAACTAAAGCTACATCGAAAACACATTTGCGGCTTTAAGAAGGTAGTCTGAAAAGAAGCCAACTGAAGAGAAGACATCGCAGAAAGAAACGTCGTCGTGGACGCCTTCTGCATCGAAGATCAAGATAGCACCTTGATTAAAGAAAACTTCGACTTCACCACAGAAAATGCCGACAGAGACACGAAACCACACCTTATACTCCACAGGAACAGAGGCATTTACCCTTTTGAGCCTCGGTCAACGAGCACGCAAATTGGAAGCACGGCGTGTGTGCCACTCACAACAAAGAATACGACGACTACGAAATTCGAGGTGCCGATGCTACAAGACGTTCGAACCTAGTTCATTCCTCGCAAGAATGCAAGCTGTGTCAGCATCAGTTACCACGTTCAGGGCACGCTTACAGGTATGTTGTACAGAACACAACAGCCAGCCTCGCCCACCAGAGCTCTCCTAATTATGACCGGACTGCTCCTCCTGTGAAGATTTATGTGCGAGTTTACAGAAGTCCCTTGTTACATGAAACGAATGCGCGTTGTGGCACTGTTCGCTTATCAGACTGCTTGTCTGTTTTCTTGTTTAACTCGCGCATTCTTTCGAGGGAGGGGTAATCCTGTGACGTAAGAAGGCAGTGATGGCTGGTAGAAGACGAGGAAGAAGAGTGCGTGCAGTGGAAAAAAATTATGGCGTATGAGCCAAGCCACGTCGTCTCACAATCACGGCACACACATCACGTCATATCACGTCACGTCATATATATATATATATATATATATATATATATATATATATATATATATATATGTGTGTGTGTGTGTGTATCTATCTATATATATATATATATATATATATATATATATATATATATATATATATATATATATATATATATATATATATATATATCTAAAACTGTTTATTTGTCGACGTTTCGATCGGAGACCGATCTTCATCAGGATGAAATTTACCAGGCTTCGATGCGCTTTTAAAAGCGCATCGAAGCCTGGTAAATTTCATCCTGAAGAAGATCGATCTCCGATCGAAACGTCGACAAATAAACAGTGTTTTAGAAGCGTATACCTTTTTCCTAATTATTTTACGGCAACCGAAGACAGACTCTTCATAATCTATATATATATATATATATATATATATATATATATATATATATATATATATATATATTATACCCGTGGGGTGAAAGGTGAGTGCGTGTGTCTGTTTATCTACTTAGAGATCCCTTACAAGCCCCTCGAGTAATTGCGCAAGGGCCCGGTATACATACACTCAATGAATTCCACGTATAAAAAATTACGCAGATCCCACGTACCGCGAGAATCGATGTTATGCGAAGCATGCGCAGGAAGGTGACTATGTCGCAATTTTTCACATTGAACGAAACGTTACGGAAAGACGCTAGAGAAATGAGCAAATGGTATAAGCACACACATATTTTGAAGAGCCGCACATGTGTTATACAACCAGTTGTTTACAGTTGTTAACGATACCAACAACAACATAGGTGTTACCAACACCAACCGCAGTAAGCTGATATGTAGTGCTTATATTCTTCAATACTGGATAGCGCGAATTCGAATAGCACAATGAAGGAACACAGATGCACAGGACAGGCGCTACTCGAAACTAAGCTTTATTCGGAAAAGATTCCCTAGATATAAACACAGCCGAGTGGCACACGCAGGCGCACTGCGATATGTTAGTCACAGTTGCAGCTATTAGAGTTGCGTTACAGTTGTTATGCTTATAATTATCCATTATGACGGAGAACGCACGCGCGTTTCACGAACCCGTGTGCATGTGCAGAAGGGGTTCTTGGCAGTTCTTGAATAAGATCACCGTCACCGTAATCAGTGAGCAGCTGGACAGGACTTGTTATCGGATCCCTTCCTGATCGCGGCTACGTACGGTCAAAGTGTAGTGAAGTGCGAGGTATAGTACAGCTGGTGGAAACTGCGGATGGCTTTTGAGAAGAAATAATCTATGTCGCTTTCTCTCCTGGACGTGGCACAGATGTCTTGTGATTCCCTGTCCACATCCAAGCCGTCCTTCACCCCTTCTAAGAACCAGGCGTTGTTGGGTTTTGATAAATCAATGCTGAACTCACCGATAATCATGAGAGACATGGTCCTGTCGGCAGAGTTATTGTAGGAAGCATTGACCGCGGTTTTTGCGTAATCCATGTGGTCGACTTAGCGGACCACGTGGATGAGTGGATGAGCGTCTTCCAGGGGTGCTCCGTCTTCAGCTCCTTAACTTTTCTTGTGTCGGCCGCTGTGGTCTAGTGGTTACGGTGCTCGGCTGCTGACCCAAAGGTCGCGGGTTCGATCCCGGCCGCGGCGGTCGCATTTCGATGGAGGCGAAATGCTAGAGGCCCGTGTACTGTGCGATGTCAGCGCACGTTTAAGAACACGAGATGGTCGATATTTCCGGAGCCCTTCACTATGGCGTTTCTTTCCTTCCGTGTCAATGTGTATGTTCGCGGTTACTGCGTTCATTGACACTCTGTTATCACCTGTGGCACATACCCGCATAACATGAACTCTGGTGTGCGGGTATGTGCCACACGTGACTGAGGGAAAGGGTTTATTGACGTACGCGACAACTATTTTGCGTTACTCATGTCATCCCCAGTGAATCGTGTGCGTCCTACACTCATCCTATGCTATGCAAATTTTGGTATATTACAAGCTATGGAGACGACCGGGAGAGCTCCCAGACGTAGGCGGCTAGATAGATAGATAGATAGATAGATACGCCCAAAGTGCCTGAGGTTCACTAAAAAATGCTTCGCATTTAATAATTAGAAGATACTATATTATAATGCACTGCAATATAATGTAACGACGCCGTTGATCATTCACCGAATACGGTCGGCATAAGCGCACCCTGCCGTACCAGTATTTGCTCAACGTTTAAAGGTCAAGAAATCCTGTGTCGCTACCCGCAAGCACAAGATTGTGCAGTCTAGCATCTTGTCCATGTCCTTGGTCTCGCTTGTCGGATTGGAGCTTCATCACCTTTCGGTATCTGTATTGCTCCTGGTTGGCTTTGCGGTGTACAAACAGTTCCAGTTTGTTATAAATTCTGAGTACATCGTCAGATGGTAATATCAGAACTTCACCATAAGCAGCAAAATGTGGCCTGCATTCAAGAATAGTAGTGTCTGTTCTGTTATGATGAGCCACACACAATTATAGGCACCATTTCAATCCGCCTTTAAGAGTTGATTTAATGAAGATACATTGCTTGAAGTGACAGATGACCCTTTCAGCCATTCCACTTGCCTCTTGGAAATATGGAGCTCAACTGCGTAACGTAATACCACGGCTATCCGCCAATCGCTGATGCTTCTTGATTAAAAATGCGGGTTGATTGTCTGATATCACAGCTTTCAGTTTTAAGAATATCGCTCGCTCATTCAAAGCCAAAATGCTGTTAGCATGTCGCCGTCCAGAACGCGCTGCTGCTCTGGGGAGCCAGGAAAGACTGCTTTGCGAACTCCAGGATATTCCTTTTCTTCAATTCCGCAAGTCTACTTGCACGAAAACATAGCTTTTGTCTGAATGATTTGGCAAGACAAGCTCGTCGGGTCGAGGCCGGCATTTAGCTTCAGTTCTCTTGACACAAGTGGAACGACTATACATAATCTTCGACGTCTTTCGCCGTGTGTTTTCATGTGACCTGTTTGAGAAGAGTGCTGCGCATTCTCTTGAAGGTACCACGATCACCCGACTCAGAACTGTCGTGATATAAGTGAGGTACCTCAGGAATAAATT
Organism: Rhipicephalus sanguineus; assembly: GCF_013339695.2. Lineage (NCBI taxonomy): Eukaryota > Metazoa > Arthropoda > Arachnida > Ixodida > Ixodidae > Rhipicephalus > Rhipicephalus sanguineus. The sequence goes on along the minus strand of NC_051178.1, from coordinate 48,556,256 downwards.
TGTCTGGTGCGGCAAACCTGCCATCCTGGAAGTGCAGACGTTCATAACCCTCCCTTAATCTCGTCAAGCTTACGGTTCCATGCGGGACTTCGACTGCCAACGGAGACGGGGCATCGGCGTCATTGCGCTGACTACCTGCAGACTGCGGGAGACGTCAACGTCGTACTGCTTAAGTTGATTGACCCATCGGGCCAATTTTACTCTATGTTCCGACATATTCAAAAGGCGTGTTAACGTTCGGTGATCCGTATATGCTTAAAGCTTTCTTTTGCCTCTTAAGTAATGCAGAGTCATTAAAGCAGCAAGAGCCTCCTTCAAGTTGTGGAATAATTCAGCCGAGTAGAGCTACCGCGGCTCACATCCTTTGGGACTGTAGCGTAAATCCGAGAGAAGCCAGTGAGAAGACGACGATCCCGCCGCAGCTAGGGCTGCAACGAGGATCTACGATCAAGAGACACAACTCAAGGCCGTCCAGCAGGTCTCGGCAGCTCTAGAGAGGCAGCGACCGAGCGAAATCGAGTAGAAGGGGGCAGCACCCCAGGAAGAAGGCGGCGGCGCTCTCGGACCCGCGGAAGTAGCGAGGGAGCGAGGCCTCGATGAGCACAACGCACGAGACTGACGTAATGGCCGCGTCGCGATGAAAGCTCGTCCTCCCTACGTGGAGGGAGCCTCATCGTCTCTGCAGGCATTTTCATAAAGTTGTTCTCTCTCTCTCTCTCTAGAGCTTAAGGTGTAAGAATCGTATCCCATATCGCCCGGTTGCTCAGTCGGAGGAGAAATTGCGTCCTTTTCGTACAAAAGCGACCCTGTTCCATAACGAGAAGCCTCAGTAGTCATTTCAAAAGTTAAACTATGTCAGGTAAGACAAAAGCAGGGTCCGATGATATGCCATCTTGAGAAGCTCTTTCACATCCTTTGGTCTAAATGCCTGGCACCTCTTTATTTGTGATCGCCGTCAAGTACTTGGTCACCTTCGAGAAATCTTCAATAAAAGTCTTGAATTGACCTGTCAGTCCTGAGAAGATCTCAGTGAGTGATTATAACTTGGTAAACTTGTTGCTTGGCTAAGTGGTACGCACTTCCTTAAATACAAAAAAGGCGAGTAACCACAAATGGTATTTTCTGTCTCGAGCCCTTCCTTTGTGGTTACGCGTCCTTTTATGTGTCAGTGGTTGAATAGCATGCGGCTTTGCAAACTTCATAATCGTTTCACTGACTGCTGGTTTGTATTTTCAGTAGTTCCATCTAGTGACGCACGGAAAAGTTTTTTGGGGGGATGGGGTGGGGCACGCCCTTGATCCGACGTGGGTCCGGGCCGGCAAATGTGGTCGACTGTCATATTGGGCTCTGTGTCCCTTGACAGAAAAAAATTTCGAAGAGGGAGGGGGGCGCGGGGCCAGTGTACTACCCCCTGGCTACACCACTGATTCCATCGAACATTTTTCTGAGAAAAAGCACTTTGGACTTGAAGAATTCGCTTTTCTTATTTATACCGAGGTTCACTTCAGTAAGGGCTTGTGACACTTTCAAGAGGTGTTCAGAGTGCTCCCCTTCTGACCGTGAGTATACGAGGATGTCGTCAATGTAAACGTCTCAGAAGGTTCCCAAATGTGTCTTCAAGGCACTATTCATCACCTTCCGAAACCGGGCTGGAGAAGTTTTTCAGCCAAATGGGTGTTTGCTGTACTCTTAGACCTCAAACGGCGCAATGAACGCTGAGAACTTCGTATCTTGCAAAGACACCTGCCAAAGGCCATTGCAAAGATGAAGGCGCGAAGAAACCTCGTCAGCTCCGGCTTCTGTTCTGTTCTATCCGGCTCGCTGTGGAAAGGTTGAAGTTTACATCTACTGGGTTTCTCCACTACTGTAATTATTTCATCAATATGCGGTGTCGGAAAAAGGAAGAGATCAGTTTGCGTGTTTATCTGACAGTAGTCGATGCGCAGAAGCAATGTCCCGCCCTATTTAGGCACATTGGTTATCACTAGAGACCGATGTTTAGGCAAATGCCTATTTTGTCCCTGGCGCTCCTATCACCCTATTTTGATATATGATCGTGAATTAGAGGTTAAGGAGGGCTTTTATAGTGTTTTTATTGTGCCTATATATGCTTATTTTCGACGTTTGTGGCTAAATTCCTATAGGTGCCTATAAATGCCTATTTTCTAAATCGGCGCCTATATAAACACTATTTAACCTCCAATTCCGCTTTCGAGTGCAGTTTGAGACTGTTATTCATGTTACCGGGCAACATCGACTGTTGGGAAACATATGGTGTGTTCAAGCTAGTCCTCTAGTTAAGAGGTGGGCAACGTTTTGAGGCCGAGGACCAAGTTGCATGAAGCCGACACGGCGGGGGCCCGACGGCAAATCGGAAGGGGGGGGGGGGGGGGCAAATGACAAAATTCCGGGGATTGATTACAATAGTGCAAAACTGGGATATAAGTGAAGTTTATTTTCAGTACGCATATCACAAGATTGCAATTTATAAACATCAAGCACAAGCAAACAAAAAAAAACTCTGAATGCGACTTTCGGTGCTGAACATTCTTAGCCAACCCTCATCTTTCATACTCCTTTTTTGGGTTTGTGCAAAGGGAAGTGGAGACTTTATCTGGCAAAATGTGAAGATGGGGGTCAATGCCAACCGGAAGTGATCTCTCTTTGTTACTGTCTAACCCTATTTGAGGTCGAAACTGTCATGTCGGCCTTCAGCTAGGAAGTGACAAAGGAAGGGGGATGTATTCATACACTGGGACGCGCCGGCCGCCACTCGCCGTCGCGCTGACATGGCGAGAGCGGTTGGCGAATGTGAAACCGTGGAGAGCCATCATGGCGAAAGGGAAGTAAAGAGGAACAGAAAGGATATATTATGGTAGCTTCGCACTAGTGATGCCAAGCCTGAAGGAAGGGCGGAGTTGGGCGGACTTTTTTTATTTCTCTTATTTTTTTTCTCTCTCATTCTCTTTCTCTCTGATCCTCGTATCTCTTTTTTGTATCTGTTTCGTTCTATTTCTTTCTCTTTCTCGATATTTCTATATTTATTTCTCTTTCTTCCCTTTCTTTTTCTCTCTCTATTTATCGCTTCCTCTTTCTTTCTGTATCTTTCTCTCTCTTTCTTTCTATCTCTCTTTCTCACGTGTATGTTTTCGTTTGACATTCGCACCTGCTGTACACGGTAGTGGGGCTTGCCCAATTTCTGTGGCGCATACCCACCTGAGGAGTTTTTGCACGACGGAGCACAGGGTAACGATAGCTGAAACAGCCTCACTGTGAAGAGAATGAAGAGAGCGCGTGCCGGTTGATGATGACGGTAGTTTTTTACGACAGATTACAAGTTACCGACAACTTAAACGGCTTCGCTGTTAACATTTGATGTACAGGCGGCTTTTGTTTTGTTTGTAATTTACTTCATAAGGTGTATATCGACAGGGGAGAATTTGACCCTACGCGATTAATTTAGACCCGGCCACTACGAGGCGTCCCTCCCGTCTGGTCTTTCAGCGGTCTGGTAATCTGCTTCTCTGCTGCCCTTCTCAGCCATGCCAAAAATGAAGAGACGCCGGAGTGGATTGATTCGACAGTGGACACTTGACTCACCATGCTACAAAATAAAAGGAGAGACCGTACTCTGCGAATTGTGCGGGAAGAAGGACGATTGCAGGGCTATGTTGAACTGTTAGCGCCTTTGTGCCATCATAAATAATAACATTTTTTTATGTGCTTTAGTAGATACAGGTCGCGCACGTGTTTGTTTTGAAATTATTTGCAGTTATGTCAAAATTTATTGTGCTTACATTCATGACGTTGGAGACCTAATGCTTGTTTTGCCAGCCTATTTCGGCGCCTAAAACACGTTTTTTTAATGCCTAAAATTCTGGCCTTTAGCTATCACAGAAGGAAAAGCTAATGTAGAGGAGCATGGAGCATTTTTTGAAATTCTTCATTCAGCGAGAGCTTGTTTTCTCTCGACATGTTATAGGCCTTCCGATTCAATACTGTCGTATCTCGGAGCTGAAATGGCACTCGAAACTAGCACTCGCCTTTGGGTATCCGCTTGCGCAAACTAACTTAAGATATGTGTGACTGACGTCTTCAGCAGCCGCGATGTTGCGGAACTTTTTCGTCAATGTCTCCAACGGTATCTAGCCGGCGTTCACCCAACGCTGTGACTTGCCCATCCCAAAAGAGGATCAAGCGTAGTTCTTGCATAACTGGAAGGGACAAAAGAAGGTGATCTTTCACACTGGAAAATACTAATGCTATTACAGTGGTTCCATTACCTTGACACGCAAGAGAATACTCGCCCATTGATCGTGCAGTTGTTTTTTTTAACTAAACGTACATAAGAATAGGTTGGTGCCAATGCGTGGCGCCGGCTACTCATCTTCTCTCGCGCAATGGTTGTCGTCGCGAAGTAGAAAAACAAACACAAGGTTATACAGAGGCACATAGTACAGCACTCACGCACTCAGTCCAAGCTCTTCAATAGAATATTCTGTCCACTCAACACAAAAGTGGACAAAACACAAGTATTCACACGATTGAAATATCCACACAAAACATAACAGTTCGCTAAAATGTTGTCATAGCCGATCATATCACTTGGGATTTTGCTCTTAAATGCCGCAGCGTAACTGCATCACTGAGGTTTTTCACAAAAAATTGTGTGCTAAAGCGAAAAATACAAGAATATTGTATCCAAGGATACCGGTTAACAATAACGCGAACATAATTTTATCAGATATAGTACTTTTGTGATATTTCTGATTTCTCCAAAAATTGCACTACTGCCAGCGCAGCAATGTTTTGAGAACTTCCTCTTGTCCATGGGCCTAAGGTTTTTGCTATTGATGGGGGCCGTTTATTCAAACAATTTAGTTTTTGTAAAAGTTTCTTTCGAGGAGCATGATAATTTTTAGAGTGTTGAGGAAGGTGCTTATGTCTTCTTCAGCTTCTGAACATGAAGATGCAACACTGTCAGATTTTCTTATTCTATACAGGAAGGTCTTTGTATAGGCCGTGCCAAGCCGAAGCCTATGAATGACTGTTTCTACAGATTGGCTAACCTTTATCGGCATATCAAATTCTACGTCTGGATCAATACTACGCAACTGAGAGTTTTTCTTTCCATCATATCTGTACACAATGACAGGGCAATATTTTCTTATATTCACACCAGGAATCACATTCTTGTTGATGACAGTGACAGGCGCTCCGCTATCAACGAGAGCTTTTACGTGCTGCTCAGTTATTTGAACCGGCCCGTATACCTGCTTGGCCTGGTCACTGCGAGAAAAATTGTTTCCTGTATTTTGGATGAGCATTTGTCAGAAATTCATTTCATAAATTCCCTTCTCTTTTTCGTGCTGTCTTCCGCAGAAGGATCGCGTATGCTGAGATTGCCTCGCCATTTAGCTGCCTGAAATACTTCAGCGGTACTCACTTTTGTCGCAGAATACTGTCGCTGTTTAACCCTTTGACACGCTATGTAGACAACTGTGTCCACCACTTGTTCTTTAAGCCTTATCAACTACTGGCTAAGAAAGAGCCAGATACATAGAGCTTTGAATGAATTGAATCTCCTGTACAATAAATTTGTCTTCATTTAACTTCATTTTGCAGTGTACTGTCGCATACGGTTACTTTTCAGAAGGCACCACAACGTTTGACAAGTCTTCGACGTACAGCTTCCCGCAAGCCACGTCTAAAGTATAACTTTTCTCTACTCAAAATTGATATAACCGAAAACTAATCCGCACTTTATTTCGTGCCTGAGGTTTGATTTATTTATGCAAAATCAAGGCATGAATGACTTTAGAATCAAAAGATAGTTATGTACAGTTGAAATTCGTATAATTTCTGTAACACATATAAATTAAAGTATTATGACATTATTTGAGTTGCAATGGAATATCGAGTACCTTGAAAAAACGTTGTATCGATTACAGACAGTTGTTCATAGGTGGCGTCTGAAAGGGTTAAACCAACAACAGCTTCACAATAGAAGGGTATCAACTTGGGCTTGTCGGTTTGGCATTAAACTGTGGCACGTAAAAGACGTAGACAAGAACACAGACACACACGGAGAGCTGCGTTGTCTCTGTGTTCTTGGGGGTCAACGTCTTTTACGCGCCACAGTTTACGAGCTTCACCATCTGTAGTAGCTCCTCTGGCGTTTGTGGTGTTCCAAGCTGAATATGGTGATGCGCGCATTTAAGAAGTCCCAGTATGTTGAAACACACAAGTGATGAGGCACAAGAATGTGGCTAGAAAGTTTCCCTTCAACCCGCCTTAGGATGTACTGTGTGCGAGGAGCTTCGTACAGCGCATCGTTTGGCTTTGAGATCAAGGTATTTGTGTTAAGACATGCCGTTCAGTATCGCATGTTCGTCGAGCATACATGCGTGCGCATTCCGATATACATCATGCAAGACCCGTCATTTGTTGTCACCCTCATGACATGACAATTTTGGTGTATATATATATATATATATATATATATATATATATATATATATATATATATATATATATATATATATATATATATATATATATATATATATATATATAAAGCTAGTGAAATGAAGACGAGACAACTAAGATCGTGCTATATGTAAATGATAACATATTTGCATGACATGCATGACAGCATTTTCATGTTAGATGTTATCTACGTTCGTCATACATTCAATTTGTGCCATAATAATTTCGGTAAATATTAAGGTAATGAAACGGCCACGGGAGAACCAAGTCCGTGTCATGTAAATCATAACATATATAGTCATCATGTTCATGTTTCAGTCTGTGTCATTCATGTTCCCCGTATACTCATGTCGCGCAACACCTATTTTGGTACATATTATTTCAACAAAACGGTTGCGAGAGCATCGAGAGCGTGTCAAGTAAATCATGTAGTTCATGGCACACATGCCTACTTTCACGCTATGGTCAGTCATTCATGTTCGTCATACGCGCATGAGATGCCATATAAATTTTGTTACATATCAAGTTTAGGAAAAGGCCGCACGAGCACCAAATCAATGTCATGTAACTTATACTTTATATAAAATGCATACCATTATTTCAGCACAGCATGATCAGAAGTGCTGCTTCTTCGTCGAAACAATTCCATTTTTGTTTTTAATAGATAATTTTTGTCATTATGACTAACACAAACAAGAGTGAAGATTTAATCGCAGGCTTCGCAAAAGGATTGCGGAGATGAATAAGCAGATTGAAGAACATTGCCATACCTTATCCAGGCAGCAGTGGGATCAGCATTGTAACTCAGTCTAGGTGCAAATGCGAACAAGAGGTAAATGGGCTCTTCTAAAACATCTGCTGGATGAGTCGGGCACGAAATCTAATTAGAGGGGGGTCATTGCTAAAATTCTCCATCTTGGTCAAAAGTACTCCTCGGGAGCAGAGATACTCGGGCAGCTGCATAAGAGCATCTACCGCTGGCACCCGCTTCCAGCATGCGAGCCTATCCTGGGCATGAGGGGACACCATGTCCCCATTTGGATGAGCCCTTCGGAGTAAGTGATGTGCAGCGAACCCTGCAAGAATTCAATGGCGGATTGGTATCGGGTTCGGAAAGGGTTACCAACAAAACGCTTAGGGACTTGGAAGATGACTGTTGAATTTCTTACTGATGAGATTAATAGGATGTGGAAGGGGGGAGATATTCCGGAGCAATGGAAGCTTGCGGAGGTGATACTCATAACCAAGCCCGTTAAAGTGCAGAGTCTGGATAACCTTCGCCCCATCTCTCTCACGTCATGCGTGGGAAAGGTGGCGGAAAATGTTACCCAGAAAAGATTTTCGGATTACATAGAACACAATGATCTATTTCTCGTTACTTAATTAGCTTTAGGCCGGGTCTGTCTACCCAGGATGTTAAGAAAAATCATTGATACTCAAGGTTTAGATAATCATACTAGGGATACCAGGATGATCCTGGGCTTGGATAAAAGGAAGCCATCTGGTAATGTCTGTCATGATTTTATTTTAATGTAATCTCTAGAGTCTATCTTGGTTCGTTTCACGCGTTTGTCAGATCCTTCCTGAGCGGTTGAAGAGCCATCCTTAAGGTTGGGATCTGGAATCGCATATGAAGGTCCTTGGCGATAGAGGCACCCCACAGGGCTAAGTCATCTGGCCCCGACTTTTTAACACTGCCATGGCTGGTCCCTGGAGGCACCTTAGCAAGATTCCGGATGGTGGTCACACCATTTATGCAGATGATATGAACATTTGGCGCGCATAAGGTAGCAATGGGGCTTTACAGGCTACACTACAGGAGGCGATTGACATTACTGAGCATATACCTTCACATCCGATTCCAGATCCCAACCCTAAGGATGGCTCTCTGACCGCTCAGGAAGGATCTGACAAACGCATGAAACAAACGAAGATTGATTTTGCTCGTATTTTGACTGGATGGGGCGCGCCCACAGACAGGGGCACAAGAAGGAAACCACGCGAACAACACAAGCGCCTACTCGTAACTACAGTTTAATGGAAGAAAGCACGTACATATTGTCACGTACGGCACGTACGTGAAGTCGACGGACGACACAGGAACAAGAAAACGTACTTTATTCGGAGCGAACTTGTGCCCCCCTCAACGAAAAACAAAGATCGCTCAACGGCTTCGCCGCAAGCGTGCCTGTTGTGGCTAGCGACCGTCTACAGGAAAGAAGAAAGAATGAATGCCGTTCACTCCCCGCAGCTCGTTTTTAAGACAGTCGCATGAGACCATTCACCGCCCACCTACGGTCTATCGCGGAAATCGATAAGACGTTCACGTCATCATTTAGGGCAGCTACCCTGAGCGAGTATGAAAAACGCAAGGAAAAGCGACAGCCCTCATCGCGCGATAAACCGCTTAGCAATAGGCACGTGGCAATATAATCACTTCTGTCACATGACTTGGCTAGTAAAACAGCAAAAAAAGAGATGGGGACTGTGTGCGCGCCCCATCCAGTCAAAATATGAACCAATACCAACTATCCCAATTAGCCGTGCTTTTGCAATTGGTTTTACTGCTTCCTAGAGAATTCTGAGTTCCTCCTGTATAACCCGGTCAAGAAGGTCCTCCAGCGGAGGGGCTGGGTGCCACCTCTAGAGACCGGCATCCATCCACGTAGCAGTAGGGGAGGGTTAATCCCAAAGACAATTCCACTCGGACTCTGGGTATGACGCTAGAAGCGACGGGCACCAATAACATCTCGGTTCAAAGTTAACGAAAAAGACAGTGTTATTAGGCTAGTTAGAAGCGTGGCTAGTCGAAGGGCAGAATTATCAGAGGACAACTTGGTCAGGCTAATACGTGCCTTTCTATTGTGCCACTTTACCTATGTGGCAGCAATGCACGTTTAGAAGAGAGCAAAACAGAGAAGCTTAAAGCCATGATTAGGAGGGGTTGAGATCACCCTGGAGCTCCCCAGATGTACGCACGCGGATCTTCTCCTGCAGTTGATAATTCATATTACTGCCACACCCGCTTCTTGTTTTATTTTGATGTATTCGGGTTTGACAAGCAAGGACGGTTAGCAACGCTCGACGCTGACCTTGCCGCTGTCGAGAAGCTTAGCGATTGTAGTAGATCACTTTGTTAGATTGCGTGGAGGACGCCGATAGTTTATATTATTCCAGAGCTTGCGCGACCACCAGTGATGAGACTGGAAAGTTCGATGCGTGATGTATAAAAGACGGCGCGTCCCAGCCATGAGCAGTTTTATCGACGGCCGACGCTCTGTTCGCCGCTATCAGAATACAGTGTGTATTGCAATAGTTTGACTTTTCGTTTTCCGGCCGCAAGATCGGCCAAATAAAAAAGTTTCATCTTAGACACGCCGACTGCTACCGTCATCGACGCCACGACCCCATGAGAATACATTGGGAGAAATTGCGGAAGCGAGAGAAAGAGCGCAAGTAATCAGACTCTCTGGCTCAAAGACGAGAAGGTGAATTCTCGTGGACGTGGGTACTCCACCGGTTCAGGTTGATGCTCTGTACCAAGAGTTGACAGGAGATCAGAAGGAGAAATTTATAGTCTCGTCTTCCCCGTGGAACATGCATTTCCTTGAAGTTACTCGCTTGATGTATTTCATTGCTTTACTCATACAGTAGCATTTATTCAAATTACTGCAGTTCTGCAATTCTATATGATTTACAGAGTGGTGTGAACGACTGTCTCAGCATACGCAAAACGAAGCACCGCCGCCATGAATGCCCATTAGCAGCACTGTTGTTGCCTAGGTATCGTCTCGAACACAAAAAGATAGATGAGGAGGAATAAGTGTCTGTTGACCGAAATAGCTACAACGCGTTCTTTCGCCAAAGGGAGGCGACTCTCTCAGTCTAGAAATGCGTTGAGTGGTAGACGCATCGTGCCAGGTAAGCCATACTTCGCTAATCTTCCAAACGCTATGCGGTTAGCAATGCCTCCCACATCTCTTCGATGGCTGGCAGCGGTTGCGAAGAATACGAACAGTTTGTCTTGGTGAGTTTGACGTTAGTTTTGTTTCAACGATGTCCACTTGAATGCTGTCCCCAGTTCTTCGAATGTGCGACCATTCCTGCCTGACGCGCCTGTCCAGGGAGGGCACAGTGCGATAGCGCTTTCGGGTAAAATATTGATTAACGTGCGGAAGGCGAAAATGGCGCCGAATTTGTGCGCGTGAGCACAGGAGCGACATTTATTATGTCGCGAATTTACAAACGAGGTGTTAAAGCAATATACACAAAGAATCATAGCAGGTCTTCTTCCCTGCAACCACTTACTATTGTGTATTTGATCTTTCTAGCCATGCATCCTCTACCGTAACGGAACATGGACTGGATGCTGGCCAGGTTGCAGGTGTGGCTTTGTTGACCGCTCATACTGGTACCCAAAAAGAGGCAGATGCATCCGTGGCACCATACAACGCCAACCTACGAATAGAACCGTTGCGGAGTTAAGATGAATTAGTAAAGACATACTGCTATTAAAATGGATATCAGATTTCTGTCGCTGATGTCTTGACACGCAGAGACCAATGTAGCACATTACCATTCTACACATGCAATGACACAAAGGAGCTAAGGGCAGTTATTGCAATTTCACTCGCCTACTGTATTCAAGAATTCACAATGGATTAAGGTGTCAGGTGTTGAGGCCCAAGTTTCAAAATCGAGGAGATCACACGCATTTTGGGCGATCGCTTTCATGCGAAGCAGTCGACGAGTAGCAGCTCATACCATATTTTTATTCGTGCAAATATTTGCGAGATGGATGGACAACTTCGTGTAAATTGAGTACTTGTGCGCATATCGCGGCCGTGCCGGGCACGTGAACTACACTGGCCAGTAAAAGGCAGTGTAGTGTCGAAGGTCAACACTAGGTGACCTTAGTGTTGCACGCGTGTAATCAAGAGATCGCACCACCTTTGACTGTATATGTATATGCGAGTGCACGCTGGAATAACGGAGTATTGCTTCACATGGGTTGAGTGCATTCGTAGCCCTCAGTCGCGCCGCGTGCCGACTCTATAATCTGGCGAGGAGTGTTCCGACCATACTGCAATGACTTCTACCTCAATGAACGCGCTTTCGCCGCCGCCCTCTTTTCTCGCCACCCTGGGCACTCCAGCCATAAGCCTCTTCGAGAATATTCTTCTCGCGTCCGGAGCAGCCAACCTGCCAGCGCCCCGACGTTGAGTCCTGCTGCTGCACTGCCTGGGCCCAGAAGGACAGCGCCTTTTTGGTGTGCTTCCACCGCAGCCAACCACGGCCCAGCTACTGACGACTAAGCCGACGACCAAGACACAGCAGCGAGGAGACCCCCAGACGTATAGGACCTGGTCCGCGAGATTCTGGGGGGAGACGCTGCGAGCGCGCGACGGAGCAAGACGTGTGGCGTATCGGCTCCGTCGATTTTCGGCTGGGGCCACGGCTCAATCCTCTGCACTCCGACAAGACTGACGTCAGTCGACGCAGAAAACCATCTGGACCACGTTGAAACCAAGTTTCACCAGGTGGGCCCACTTTTAAAGATTTTGCGGCCGAAATACACCTGATCACGGGGGCGACGCCGTTACGCCTAACGGCGACGCCGGAGCCTGGCGGCGTGGAACCGGCCTCCCGAAGTAACATGACGGCCCCCGCGTCTTTCCTGAGGGGTTACGACCCCGAAGGCATGGCCTGGACAACAATTTCAACATGTCAAGACGAAAATTCCGCTGTTCCGCATTTTCGGCACCAATCCCTGAATGAAGCGGTCGCGCGTCGCGCGTTCGTTCAAGCCAAGACAGTAGGGTGCCTTGATGCGCGTTTTGTTGCGCGTTTTGTCCAGGGTGAGGACACTGCGGCGTCTACTGCGGCGCGGCTGCCATATTTTAGCCCACGGCTTCTTACCGGCGTCTCACCCCTCTACGGCAGCTGCGCTGAGAGGCACGAGACGCGGGGCAAAAAATGGCGTCGTGGCGGCATCAGCCCCTTCAAAGAATGGCAACACCCTAAGAGGGGCGCACACATCGAGGCACACTACAAGACAGCGGCGCCCAACGCCATCCCGGCCTCCGGCACACCGGCCGGCAAGACGCAGCCTCTTGCATCGCGCGCTGCGGGAAGCAAAGGCAAGACTATTACCAACTGGAAGCCTCGCCCATTTCCAAGACCGGGCCCGGACGACTTCGTGGTCGTGCTCAAGCCACGCGAACATATGTCGCTGCACCAAGCCTTTTCGGAGAACCGCTACGGAGCCGCCTTTACGGCCTACCTCAGGCCTGAGCTGGCAAAGTCTGTCACGGTTCTGCCATCCCGTGACCAAAACATCGTATTGATCCACACCCCGAACCCGGCGGTGGCAGATCGGCTCCTCGGGGAGTTTTCTGTCAATACCGAGCATGGGGCGATTCCACTCCACGGATACCTTCGACAAGACGGAGGCGATGTGTGCCACGGCGTCATCGTCGTCAGCATCCCGGACACCACTGAATCACTTCGAGAGCAGGTGCAATGCAGAGAAGGCACCATCGTCGAGGTGAGGAAATTCGGCTCCTCTAACAAAGCTCGGGTCACCTTTGCCGGGAAGTTGAAACCGCGTTTCGTGCACTATGAGAACATGCTCATCCCAGTGCGAAAATACTACCGGACAATTCCAGCCTGCGGCCTGTGTGGGGCCGTCGGCCACCGAGCGGATGCCTGTCCCAACACGCAGCCCAACAAGTGCGGCCTCTGCGGTCAACAAGCCCCGCTTGTGGAGGGGGTGCGGACCCCTCACGAATGTGTTCCGCGATGCTCGGTATGTGGCGGTGGACACGCAACAAACTCGCTGGAGTGTGCGGCAAAATTCCGCACACACAAGATGCTCGCCCCGAAGGGCGGGGCAAAAAAGAAGTCGGCAGCCAAGAAGAAGGGCCGCCATCTTGGCTCCCCCAGTGAGTCACCGAGCAGGGACGACAGCAACACCGAGAAGCCGGCGCCATCAACAGAAGTCGGCAAGCGACCACCGACGCAGCCACCACACGGCGGCACAGGAAAACTATCGACGACGCCACTACGCGGAGAGGCCAGGGCCTGGGCCAACGCTGGAAAACATGGAACGCAGGTGAGCGGCACGGGCAGGGCTGCCCCCTCCTACCCCCCTGCGGCACGCAATGCCGAGCAAACTAAGATAGCAGCTCTCGAAGGTGAAATTGAGATGCTACTAAAAAAATTGCGCTTCTAGAATCGCAATCAAAACAGCCTACCACTCCCCCTTCGCCCCCGCAACCGAGGCTATGGAGAGTGAGCCCGTGGCACCCAAGGCAATATTGAGCGCGGAAGCTACACTTGAGGCCCGTCTAGAGGCCCGCATGGACGCCCGCCTAAATGCCTTAGAAAATCAAATTTCCGCGGCAATCGCCTCCGCTATCGCCAAAATGACCGAAAATATTCCTACTATCGTCGCACAGCACATCGCACAATCGTCGCGTAGCGTCCGACGAACCGGCGGTCTCATCAAAGACGTGTCCGGCCGCTATCCCAAAACGTCGCGTCGCGCCATAGAAACTGAAGTAGAAGACGAAGACAGCTGCTCGCTCTCCGGAATTGAGGATGCCCCCCTCCCCGCGAGTGCTGGCCCCGCAGCTGCGTCCCTACAACCACTCTTTCACTTCAATGACCATGGCGGGCAGCCGTCAAATTAGTCGCTCTACCCGTAACAATTCGGCCACCCCCATACAAATTACACAATGGAACTGCCGGGGATTCCGTTCCCGCGCCAAGCGGGCTCACCTCCGGCTTTTCCTCTCAAAATTCACTTCACTTCCCGCAGTGGTTGCCCTCCAGGAGCCAGGGAGCGGCGCTAGCTTTACAAATTATGTCACGTTCCAGCAAGACCCCTCTTCCTGTATATTCGTGCACAAAAATTATACAGCCAACCAAGTTGATTTGGAACTCAATACTACTGAATATTCCTATGTGATGGTCACCCTCCTTCTGCTTAAGAAACAAAATGCACCATTACATATACTCAACATCTATTGTTCTCCCAAGCTTAAAAATGTAACTTTCGCAGCCCTCTTCAGTCGCGCCCTGAAGGCTGCGGGCAGGGACCCCCTGGTGATCGTGGGTGATTTCAACGCTCACAGCACACTCTGGGGGTACGTGCGTGAAGAGAAGCGCGAGCGCAAGCTAGCGGAACTTGCGTCCACGCTGGGCCTCACTGTTCACACTGACCCTGCATATCGAACGCGGTTGGGTAACTCCGTGACTCGGGACGCGTGTCCGGACCTTACCTTCACCAAAAACATTAGACACGCAGAATGGGCCAACACCGAGGAAACCCTCAGCAGTGACCACTGCATACTCAACACCACAGTCACAAGCAAACCATTGGCAAGACCCCACGCACAAACCCGCCTACCAGACTGGACAAAGTTCCGTAAAAACTACACTAATTCGGCCCCTATCCACGAAACAGGTTACCACACGTGGTCACAAGAATTGGTTACACACCTTCGTTCGACGGAAACTCAAGTTCAACTCTCGGAGGTCCTGCCCGGGGTGGACAACCACCTCCTGCACCTCTGGGAAGCGCGGCACAGCCTCGTCCGCAGATGGCGCCGCCAAAAACACAATCGGAAGCTCAAAATTCGCATTGCCGAGCTCACCCAACGAGCGGCAGAGTACGCGGCCCAGCTCGCCGACTCGAATTGGGTGAACCGTTGCAACACGGCTGCTAGACAAATGTCCAGCCGGAGCACTTGGCGTCTCTTTCGCGCCTTGATCGATCCGACCCAAACCAGAGCCGAGACACAAAAACATCTCCAACGGGCTATCCATAGCTTCGACGGAGACACCTCAAAATTAGCAAGCAAACTACGGGATCAATACCTCTGTGTCCAACATGACCCCCGAGGGCCAGCGTACTCGTATGCAGGTTCCGAGAACGCGGAGCTGGATCAACCGTTCCGGCTCCATGACCTAAAGGCGGCCCTGACTAAAATGAAGCGAGGAACGGCGCCGGGGCGAGACCAAGTAACAGTAAAATTACTTGCCAACCTTCCCGACCCGGCCTACGACGCACTCCTCGCATACATAAACTCAATCTGGCTTGGTGCGACACCCCTCCCAATCGAATGGAAGACCGCCTTGGTCACTTTCATTCCCAAAGCCGGAAAAGCCATAAACACGGACAACCTCCGCCCCATCTCCCTCACGTCTTGTGCGGGAAAGCTGATGGAGACTATGGTGCGAGATGGGCTGTCCGAGTTTTTGGAAAACCAAAACGTATTCGCAGACACGATGTTCGGGTTCCGCCCGCACCGGTCCGCGCAGGATGTCCTGCTTCAATTACACCGCGAAATTCTAAATCCCGTTGAATACCCGCTCAATGACAAGGTGGTACTCGCCCTCGATTTGAAGGGGGGCTTTCGACAATGTCACACATGGCATAATTCTGACGCACCTCTCACAAACCAACTGTGGACACAACACGTTTCAGTACATTAGGCAATTTCTCTCTGACCGGCAGTCGTATATCCGGATACAAGAAGAAGAACACGGCCCCTATCAATTAGGCACGAGAGGTACACCGCAGGGCGCGGTACTCTCACCCCTACTATTCAATCTGGCAATGATGAAACTCCCGGCTCAGCTGGAGAATGTTGAAGGGATACAGCACGCGCTGTATGCTGACGACATTACCATCTGGGCTAAACACGGATCGGTAGAAGATATTGAAGCCAACCTGCGGCAAGCGGCGGAGATCGTGGACGCCTACGCCCGCCGCTGCGGCCTTAAATAGGCCTGACTGGCTGCCCAGGCGGCGCTGCGAAAACGGTGCTAAAAAGCGCCCCCTACGACAAGTTCTTCGGTTTCGAGTAGTCAGACAGGCGGCCGCATGCAGCACTAAGCTCAGATGCGCAATGGAGCCGCCGCTGTCGCTTGTGCTGCGCTTTGGATCTCGGCCAGTTTCTGGCGTGGCTGAGTTCTTCAGGCCAAGCAATCCGCGTAAACGCAAGAAGCTCGTCAACGTCAAGTATGTTTAGGACGTGCAGGAGATTGAAGGAACCATTTCGGCGCGCTGCAACTCGCAAGTGCAGCGAATCTCATACGACGTTGAGCTCGAGTTAAGTTTTACGAGGCATGCTCGCGCGATTAACGACAGTGCATAAACGAAAAGATTGCTGTTAAGAAAGCCGACATGATTTGCATTACACGACGACATTACACGACGAAACGGAATCAAGAAAGGTCCAGTGACGAAGGCTAGCCGTCGGCGGCCCGAATGAGCGCATTCGCGTCGTGTGCCGTTTTCTGCCGCATTCAGTCGCAAACACACTTTTTCTCCATGCACTGTCGTAATTTTCAACATTTGCTTCTAGGGAATTCGTCAAATTCTGTCAGCGTGCGGTCGCGGTCGAGAAGCGACGGCGCGCAATGTTCACAGCCGGCCGCTGGAAGCAGCCGGCTGTAAGCTGCCGGAAAAATCGTAGGCACATACGCAGGGTGACTCATGTCATCGTTTTTCTCGTTTCGCACGAAATGCCGGCTGCATATCCTCGTGATCGCCGTCGGCAGCCACGGCGTGCCGCCTGGACTGCACACAGGGAATCATATACATATATAAACGCGTGCACGCGCGTACGAAAAGTAATCAGCACGTTACGTTACAAACCACGTTTTGCTCGCGTATTCACTTCACGCGTCGGACGGCACGTATCCAGCGGTTCCGTCGCTCCACTTCGTACGGCTTTCTTGGGAACCAGTAAAACCGCACATTAGGATCCTTACCCCCATGTTCGAGGCAATTAACCACGCAACAATAACGGCGGCGACCGCGCTTGGGGCCGCGCGCTGCTCAGAGCCGTCGCCCGGACCGCCTGCTTTCGGCACGGTTTGTTGAAGCAGGGATCGCTCGTCAAACATGTCAGACTCTGCAGGCATAGCGGACAAGTTCCTGCGTACGTTTTAAGCACTTTTTGAGCCTGAAAACTAGGCGCAAAATTAAGTAAAACGCTTAAAGCTACTGAGAACTGCGTAACTCGCCGGTCGGCGTCCATTTTTGACTACCCAAGCAACTCCGGCGCACGCCACCAGGCTCCGCCACAGTACTCAAAACTCCAGCGCGTCAGCCCTATGCTCCCCGACTAAATCGGAATTTGTGCACATCCGCCCCTCGCCAAAGTGCACTACCAAAATTGAATTGTCCTTAAAAAGCGGACCCGTCCTAGAACACGATGAGATCAGAGTACTGGGTCTGTTTATACACAAACATCGCAGAGCAGACACAACATTGGCCAAATTGCGTAAGGTGGGGGACCAGGTGGGCCGGATGGTCCGCCGGGTTTCGAACAAACGCGGGGGGTTACGCTGCAAAGACGCCTTGCGGCTGGCGCATGCATTCGTGACCAGTGGAGTCCTCTACTCGGCTCCTTACCTCCACCTGCGCAAGTTTAATGAGAACGCCCTTGAGGTGATTCTCAGGAAGATGTACAAGCGTGCCTTCGATCTCCCGATAACCACGTCCAACCAGCGCCTTATGGGCCTGGGGATGGTCAACACTTTCGCAGAGCTCCGGGAGGCACACTTGACCAACCAATACACAAGACTTTCAAAAACGACGTCGGGACGCCACCTATTAGCCCGACTACACATCCACCACCCAACATTGACGGAAGAGCGCGTACGCATCCCAGAAGTCTGGAGATACGCCCTGCACGTGCGCCCTCTTCCGGCCAACATGACACGCGACGACCACAGTGGCAGGCGCCTTGCGCGGGCGGAGGCACTGGCTCGCCACTATGGGAACAAACACGGTATCTTTTACGTGGACGCCTCCGGTCCTCACCATGGGGGTTGGTACATGGCTGCAGTCGTCCACCAAAACGTCGCAGTGAACGGCCTAACATTCAGGGCACAAAATATAACACATGCGGAGGAGGTCGCCATCGCGCTAGCTGCCGCAGACCAGGACTCGCGCGTCATCATTACCGACTCGAGAGGGGCCTGCAGAAATATTGAACAGGGGTACGCTCCTCACCTTGCGTATCGCATCCTGCAAGATAGCAATTACGTCGGGGCCCCGCGTCCCGGATGATCATATGGGCTCCAGCTCATATGGGCCTCGAAGGCAACGAAACGGCAGACGCCGCTTCCCGCGCGCTCACTCTCCGGGTAACGTCTTCAGACCCTTCCGAAATGGATCCCGAACCGAATCCGGCCTTAACGTATCGAGAAATTACTGAGTTCTATCAATTCGGCCACGCAATTTATCCTAAACCCTGTAAGGGCCTTACAAAGGAGAAACGCACACTCCTCCGCCTTTACACCAAAACGCTGCTGTGCCCGGCAGTTTTAAAACATTTTGATCCGGCCTGTACAGGAAAATGCCCATACTGTGAGGAGAAGTCTCTGACGTCTACCAATGGTGTGGGCATGCCAGTCAACCCCGAACGTCGCCCCCAAAACCACAACCCCACCCGGGAGGACTGGGAGGCAGCCCTGCTCGGCTGCTCCGACCTGGCGAGCCAGAAGGCCCTGGTCGACCGAGCTCGAGTCGCGGCGATCGCCAATGGGCTCCTGTAATGAGGAGCCCACCTAGTGCTTGTGAGGGGTGGCCCCCTCCGGGCCACCTCGCGCTTACTCCCTGTATATACCTCTAATAAAGTTTTTTTCCTCCTCCTCCTCGGGTGGTTATCATTACTCGTTTTTTGCCGGCGTCTGCTTTTCGTGGTTTGAACGTCCCAGGAACATGAACCGTGCGTTGATCGCATGGCATATCGCGAGCCGGCAACATCATAGCAACATGCTGAGATGTTGAGACGATATCGCTGCGGCGGCACACTACAGCAGAACCCTCCGAGTACGACGTGTTAAACTCTCAACGAAAATACATTTCACGCAAAGTTGCATTCTTTAATTATTATACTGTGCATTAAACAATCGCGCAAAAAACGTTGAAAGCATTTCAACACGTCCTATATTTCAAGTAGTCACAGCCAAGCCCGGCCACTGCGTAGAAGCCAGCATATGCTCGAAAACGCCGCACTCGGGTCGCTCTGCGCTGTACAGTACACTCACTCCAGTGTTGTGAGAGATTCGTAACACCAACGGCCAGTGCAACAATGACGTCACAAGCAAGTGTTTCTTCAGTTGTTGAACGCATCAGATTCTACGTCACCAAACGCGATACTATCGCCTTTTGCGATCGTTTGAGAATGCGTACCCAGACAACCAACACGACGTTCATGTTGGACTCTCACTTTTGTATTTATTTATTTTTTTACTGCGTTGCTACGGATTGGCTTTGAAGTAGTGTCCATTTGCCGATGCTGGATGACACCACATGTTGTGTTTCCATATCCTAAATGGCGGAAATACAGCGTTTCACATGTATCGTGATTAGCTTTACTTTTTGAGGGAGAAAGAATGATATTATTTCGTTCCAGTTAACATCTAATCTCGAGACCAGTAGCGTCGCGTAGTGAGGCAGCGCTGACTCGACGAAGAAGGCACTCGGAGCGTCTGAAATGCAATGGCTGTCTTGGCGAGCTTGAAGTCCACGCGCTGTCTTGAGGCTGACTTGACCAAGTCAAGTCGAGGCTTCAAGTTAAGGGAATTTATGAACACGGGGGTTATGCTTTAAATTAATGGTTCCTTAACCTTATCGCCTCGTAAAGGAAGCGTTTCCTAAGGTATCCCGGCAGGTACTTAAAGGGCCCCCACCAGGTTTGGACAATTTTTTAGCTCACGAGCGCAATACATACACTGGGCGTTCACCATCACGTCGCCAACATTTGCAACGCTACGAGCGCCTCGGAAATGGGGTCAATATTTTGGCAGGGTTCTGTTTGGTGTCACAGAAGTCTGGCAACTTGGGGCAGTGCGCCCCAGTGATACGACACGGGCACACCACGCTGGCACGGTGAA
>NC_051178.1:48491741-48535744 GCF_013339695.2 Rhipicephalus sanguineus | reverse complement strand
GGGACAGAATGCATCAAGGTTATCACCATACTCACTGTCGACGAAGACAAGCGCAAGGGTGTCTACACTGACGTGGTAATCGCGCCAATTGCCTCGAGATCAAAAACGCGCGTTATTAAGTTATTCGGCGACACGGAGTCAGCTCTGTCGATTATACGGGAACAGGAATGACGAAGCATGTTCAAACAAGGAATACAGTTGACCAGCTCTGAACTTATGTTGTTGGACTTGCAACGCCGGAGACCCCTGTACTGGTCCATTGTAAACAAGCATCTCGTTCACGGAAGAAACAGCTGTGATAGCAATTGATGTCTAGCCCGGAGGGACTTCCCCTCTTAGTCTCGACGCTGTGCAAGCTTTAGGGCTGCACATTGTGGGCGCACAGCTACGTTGTTTGCGTACGCCTGCCGAAGCTTCAGAAGCCATAAGTCAGAGAAGGAAAATCTGTATATACGGGCAATGAAATTCCTGCCAATCCATTGAAGTTCGGTATGCCAGCTCTGTTATGGGCTAAGTTTTTCGATTTGTTTTCACCGGTCCTTGGTCTGGTCAAAACTATCCAATTAGGTCAAAATAAAGTCATCGATACTTCCACTTGCGCAGAGGCTCAGACGTTTACCACTTTCTCTGCGCAAGCCAGTTAGCGACTAGCTTCAGCGGCTTCTCTCTGATTATGTAATTGAAAGGGCTAACGCCTCTGAATGGATCTCTTCTATAGTTCTAGTCCGCAAGGAACACGACAGCGTCCGCCTCTGCGTTCGCCTCAGACAGCAGAACAAAGCAATTGTAGTAGACAGCTTCCCCTTGCCTCATACAGAAGAGCTACTGTATTATCTTAATGGAGCATGCCACTTCGCAAATCTCGATTTCGCTCCCGCTAATTACCAAACTACGCTTCACCCGGACAGCAGAGACCTCACGGCTTTCATTACGCACGGTAGCAATGAGTGAACCTTTTCTTTTCGTTAATTAATACGGGACTTTCTTGCACATATTCAGGTTTGCGTATATTATATTTTGCCTTGTTCGCTCTTAGTCGAAGTAGTGTTTCTAGTACATTATTATTATTATTATTATTATTATTATTATTATTATTATTATTATTATTATTATTATTATTATTATTATTATTATTATTATTAGTATTATTATGTTACCATTGCTGTTAACTTGTCAACTACAAGTTTCCCTTAAAATGTAAGAATTTGTGGTATTAGAGGCGTATTACATTCTTTATACTCAACGCATTTGCATTTGCGACGTTGCTTAGAGGGCCTCCCGGCCCTTCTATGTAAATGTGCCTATTCTAACAGTGTAAGCGCGAATCTTCTTTAAAAAAATGTGGCTGATTATTACGTTAACCTACCCCGCATAGTTTCCTTCCACATTGGTTGCTATAGCGTTTATGATTGGTCGAAATTTTCTGGCTCATGCACACAACTGCTTGTAACGCGATGCAGCAAATGACGCGAAAAATGATCAGTTGCGTAGTGACCACTTATGCACGACTTCGTAAAAAAAATAAGATAACAGAACACATTATATTCAATGCAGCATATTTTGCACCATTGGTTCTTCGCCATTGGTCAAAACTTTTTCAGTCTGCCGTAAAATTGCCTGCTTGTTACGGGACGTCACAAATTTGTAAAATCTCACGGCGCTAAAACTACGTATGCATATTAAGCATCGCACTAATATGCCGAACTATACCTAAACTTTTTCGATATAGCCGGAAAAGTGTCTCATTCTGAATGCAATTCAGGAAGGCCGCCCGCCGCTCACACAGGCAGAGGCTAATTGTAGCAACGGGCGAGAAGAATTCATATGAGTATAATAAATATTTTCCGTTGTAGTATAACGATGTAGAGCTGTTTCTGCGCGTATACAATTCTATGAGAGAGCTTTGCTGAGAGAGGGGGAGGCAGACAAATAAACAACGTTTGTCGTGTGTGCTTCTTTGCCATCCGAGTTGTATTTTGCGCTGTACAAGTCAATTCAAGATGAGTCAAGATCAACTAGCCCGGCTGTCAATTCAGGCTCCTTAGTCCAGAAAACCATGGACCTTGACGATATTCCTGGTCCGGTAGAACAAGTTGCGGGGCAGCTTGGCTTCCCAGTGTGCTGGAGTCCACTGCCTTATTCGTCGCATTGTTGCAAGCCGCCGTGATCGCTGAAAGCTACCATATGAGGCAAAGCAGGTTGATTGGAGACTGAAGCGGAAACCTTTTTTATCTCTCCCAGTTCGGCCGAAATAAAACCCTTAACACTTCTTCACTCTCATCCACCCACAGCAGCTTGCATATAGAGCAGCGGTGATGCTATTCCTTTTCGATGAAATAAAATGAATATCCTGAAAACAGGAAGAGCGTTTCATTGGTCCATGAAGCGTTTACTGGTCCATGCCCATGTTTTTGTCATCGATGATGTAAATTTTAGGCCAAGTAAAGCAGAATAAAAAATTGGCCGCGTATCTGCGTGCTTCGCTGCAAATGTCGTGTAAAGACGATAGAAGAGGCGCTGTGTGAGATATGGACGCCATCTGGCAATACGTCGGGAAACATGAGTGCTGTGTTGCGTGCTGGTAGTCCCGGCGCAGCAGCAGGCTGAGAAAGTCGCGCCTTTTAGGTGTACCTCAAACGATAAGTGGTTGCTTCGATAAAATTAGCGAACACGCACAAATACACAGAAAAGCACATCACACTCGGCAGGAACACGTCTGTGTCTTTCTGTGTGGCCTTTGTGCGTGTTCGCTAGTATTATGGAAGCATTCAGTCAGTACCAACCAACTCAGTTAAATACATTAACGATAAGTGGCGTCTGCGTCTTCAGGAAGTGCCCGTCTCCACCTATCTCTTCCTTCTGCTTGCCTCGGAAACTTGCGACGAAATTTGTTGTGGAATTACCATGTAAGCAGAGCGAGCAAAACCTATGCAACGCTAATGCCGCGCAGCCATAATGTTCCACTGTGGTACGAAAATCGCGCCGAACTAGACTACTGCGCGTTTGAGTATATGTGCAGATGCGCAGCACCCATAGCATTCCCTTCATTGCTAAAAAAATGTACAGAAGGCTTTAAGCAAAGATTTCATAACTCGCAGATTTCGGCATCGTACGCAAGAAACACGGCGCTCACGAGCTCAAACAAATGCGGCCCTCAATGGTGTGTAGATCACACGCGTCTTTGCATGAGCCGTTTTCCCGTAATTGATACTCTCGCGATCGTGGCCTTGTCAATGATCAGCCGCTTCTGATTTGGCAGTATGATCCTTCATGGAGGTCACTTGTCAATTAATGTTGCCACGCATTTCATTGTTGCCTGGATATAACCGCATGACTGGCGTTGTTGCCTGCACCGAAATTAAGTCAAAACATGCCAGGATACTCATCAACGCGAGACACTGCCTATAAAGCTAGTAGGATTTCTTCAACTGATCGAACCACCTGGGCGACCGCTCCAGCACATCAGGATATACATACTGGGGCCTTTTCCGACGTCAACGTCTGGCAAGAAGTGAATTGTCGTGGCTACAGACTACGCCACTCGTCACGCCGAAACGAAAGCCCTGCCCAAAGGTAAAAATGGCACGGCAAATTGTACACAACGACAAAGAAAGAAAAGCATGGACAAGCGTGCAAGTATGCGCTTGCCAGTGTTTTTCTTTCTGTGTCGTTGTGGATAATTCACGCACACAATTTTCAATTTCAAGTACGTTCCAACTAGCTCAGCTACAAGTTTTATTGAACCCTGCCCAAAGGTAGTGCCGCCGAGGTAGCAAAGTTCATCGCAAACAGCATCCTGCTGCGACATGGTGCCCCAGAAGTCCTCATCACTGATAGAGAGACCACTTTTACGGCGGACCTAACATCATACCACCCTGCGATACAGCGGGACCAGTAATCGCAAGACAACCTCCTACCACTCGCTAACGAATGGCCTGACAGAACGATTGATTAAAGTCATCGCCGACATTTTGGTCATGTACTTACGTTTAAGTTGAACGCAAGAACTGGGACGCCATCCTTCCGTATGTAACTTTGGCCTACAACACGGCGGTACAAGAAACAACAGAGATGGCACCGTTCAAGCTGGTTTACGGAAGGAAACTAGCAACGGCGCTCGACGCCATGATGCCAGCTCTCACCGACGAAGACAATCTCGACGCCGCCGAGAATGCTCGACAGTTCTCCCGCCTGCGCATAGAGAACCAGCAGAGGATTGACAGCCGTCGCAACAAGCTTCGACCACGCCATGTGTAATACCGACCCGGCGACCGTGTTTGGGTCTGGACGCCTATACGCCGATGTGGGCTTAGCGAAAAACTTCGAGGTTACTTTGGATCATACAAGGTACACCAACGTCTTGGCGCACATGACTATGAGGTTTTCCCAAGCAGCATTAGGACTTCTCAGGGGCTCTACGCACGACCCCGAAATCGCCCCCGTAGTGCGCCTTAAACATTCCTATGGTGCTGACAAACTGTGGAACTGTATTATCATTTATTAGCGGCACAAGTACGGAGCGACACTCTTTGTTATGTTTACAGACCACCCTGTCATGTGCCGGAGCGAGTTGTCCGTCCGAAAAACCTTGATAAATACAAACAAAATACATAAAATGGATACATTGGGTTACGGAAAGGGTTGTATATGATAGAGTTGTCATTAAAGCATGTCATAAAAATAAAATTATCAATATAAAATATAGTAGTAGAAATATAGAAAGGATAGAATGTGTTAAGCCAAGCGTTGTTGGAGTAGAGTGTAGAGCACTGCACGGGCCGGATTTTACGGCCCGGGCCCGCTTTATTTAGCCCGAGCCCAGCCCGGGCCCGTGGTTCCAAGCGCGGGCCCGGCCCGGGCCCGGGCGTACATGACCGAACCCAGCCAGAGCCCGGCCCGGGCCCGGGCGTACTTGACCGTACCCAGCCCGAGCCCGGCCCGGGCCCGTCGTTCATTACTAAACTAATCCAGGGCGCGCTTCTTCATGACCAGGTCCGACCCGGGCCCGCTAGAGGATATTAGTTGTTGATGATGATTATTAATGATGCCGTGCGCTTTGTAGCGGGCGATCGGACGGAAAATTCGGTGTGTACATGCATCGAAATGTTGCTTTGCCCGCGGTGGTAGCTCAGCGCTTAAGCTGTTTCGCTGTTAAGTCCTAGGACACGGGTGCGATTCCCGCGGCCACGGCGGCCGCAATTTGATGGGGGCGAAATGCAAGAACACCCGTGTATACACTTACCTTTAGGAGCACGTTAGAGAACTCGAGGTGGTCGAAATTTTCCGGTGCCACTACGACGTGCCTCGTAATCATATCGTGGTTTTGGCACGTAATACCAAGGAATATAAATCAAATGTACCGTATGTGTCAACCTCGAATAAAAGACCGAAATCTGTATTCCTCCTGTGGGAAGAACCGTGATCTGGCCCATTGTTGGTGCTGTTAATATATATATTATATATTATATATATATATATATATATATATATATATATATATATATATAGATATATATATATATATATATATATATATATATATATATATATAATATTATATGGCTAAGGATTTAGAGAATTTTTCACGTAACATGCGCCTACGAGAATATTTCCATGACTGTCCGTCCACTAGCGACATGCAGCCAGTTTGTGTTTACAAATAACCGTTGGACCCCTCCGGCCCACGTGATAAATATCTAGACATGTATATTGAAGCAGTCCACGCGACGTGCTTAAAGCCTACGAAAAGCAAAAACCGTTTAAATCAACATTTCATTTGAGGAAAGGAAAGCTATTTCATCACTGGCTAAACGCAGTGATATCGTGATAAAGCCAGCCGACAGAGGTGGTGCCGTTGTTATTATGAATAAAATGGATTATATAAGCGAAGCCCATAGACAGCATAACAATCCGATTTTTATAAGCACTTAGACTATGATCCCACTGAAGAATTTAAAGCAGTTGTCCAAGATACCGTCAACGATCTCGTAAAAGATAATCAATTAGGCGACAAGGCAGTACGCTCCCTCGTCCCGCTCAATCCCGTCCCTGGCAGGTTCTACTTGCTGCCCAAAATACATAAAGAAAACTGTCCTGGACGCCCCATTGTTTCGGGCATTGACACTGTTACGGAGCAACTTTCCCGCTACGTTGATGTAATAGTCAGTAGCCTTCCATGCAAATTCTCGTCCTATCTTAAAGACACAAATCGTTTTTTTGTGGACATTGATGAACTCGTGATACCAGATAATTCCGTGCTCGTGACATTAGATGTGGTTTCACTGTATACCAATATACCCCATAGTGATGGCATCAAGGCAGCAATTCAAGCGTACGAAGAACTGTCTGATGAAAAGCCCATTGGAAGTGATACATTAGCTACCTTATTGAAATTATTCTTACAGCTAATAATTTTGAATATGATGGCTCCCACTACCTTCAAGTAAGTGGAACATCAATGGGCACTCGCATGGACCTAATTACGCTAGCCTTTTCATGTCTGTTCTGGAAAATGACTTTTAAGAAATCGCGCGTTAAAGCCTCTTTATTATAAGCGATTTATAGATGACATCTTTTTGATCTGGCCTCATGGTGAAAATGAACTTTTATCTTTTATAGCTGATTTCAACACTGTTCACCAATCTATTTCGTTTTCGCATGAATGCTCTCGTTCTACCGTTAACTTTCTGGACGTCACAGTTTGCATCTCTGACAACAAACTAACCACTATGGCTTTACAGGAAACCTACAGACAGGCCCGTTATCTTCACTTTAAAAGTTCGCATGTAAAACATTGGAAAACCAGTATACCGTACAGTCAGGCGCTCCGCTTTAAGAGAATTTGCTCTGAGCAGTCAGACTTTTATGCAAACTGCGTACAACTCCGTGAATCTTTGATTCAGCAGCAATACCCACCCCGTATTGTTGAGGATGCCGTCAGAAGAGCCGATGCGCTGAATCGCAAGGATTTGTTCAGCGCTAAAAAGCAACCATCCGTTCAGGCACAAAGTAATCTAGTTCTAACACACTCAGCATCGGTGCCAAACGTTTCCTCAATTCTCAAACAACATTTCAACATACTAGCGCAGAGTGCCCATCTTAAAGTAATCTTTCCATTGCCCACCTCGGGTAGTCTTCAGACGGTCTCGCAATCTGCATGACATCCTAACTTCATCTAAAACAAGGGTTCCCGATAATGTCGGTTTGCCGACCTTGCAAAAAACCACGATGCAAGGTTTGCGCGCTTTGACGACGTCACACATTGCTAAAAGCACTGCTTCTGATTTCTTCTATAAAATTAAAGGAAATTTTACGTGTGACACTTACAATTGCATCTATTTGCTCGAATGTTCCGTCTGCAAATTACAGTACATTGGACAAACCGAAACGCCCTTCAGATATCGGTTCAACAACCAGAAGTGTCATGCTGCCACCATTCCTAACCTTCCGCTATCAAAACACGTGCACATTCCGGGCCACTCATTTGATAATATTACAGCTACAATCCTTCAATCTGGTTTCCGTTCCCACCACGAAAGAGAGCTTCGAGAATCGTATTTAATCTATAAGTTTAAAGCCGTCACTTGTGGTATGAATGAAAGCGCTGGCAAACTTTCATTTTTACCCATTTAGTTTCCTAAACATTCTTCACTACCCCCGCTATTATTGCCGCTATGCTTTCACGCAGATCGATAGTTCCCTGTTTGAGCTTTGTCGGATCATGACAAGATGTTACACCCGCGTTTATGTTTATCGATAACTTGCTCGCAGTTGTACCTATGACGTGCTATTGATGTTTGTCCCGGTGACTCACGCGTTATGTGGCTCATCATTTTTTACTCATTGTTAATCATTTTTTACTCTTTTATTCGTTTTGTCTTGCGCAAGTGCGCACGCGTGTATTCTCGTTTTTCTTGTCCTATCACGCGCACCGTTTCCCCACGTGCTTTTAACAACCGCTTGTCAGCCAATAACAGCGCTATGATACGTTACTGCGCATTTTATATTGCGGTACCGTCGCATATTCGCATCACTCCGACGAAGGCCGGTCCCGCGGCCGAAACGTCAGTCCTTTACTGAACAATTTTTCCTACGTGCTTGATTTTTTTCAACTATATATATATATATATATATATATTTACGTGATTGGGCTTAACACACAAAAATTGTTCAGCGCAAGTCCGAGCCGCAGTGTTTGGAGCAATTTCGTGATATATAGTTTTAAACGGTTCCAATAAGATTATGCGCACGACGCGAGCGGTCGAGTGTATTCTAGAGCTAACGCAAGCACAGCGATAACACTAGAATTTTTTATCACTGACGCGTAAAAGACGACGTGTTCCGACGACAATCAATTATTCGACGTTCTACGACTGTGATCGCTGCTGTCATTATCTTGTGCATGTCACTGGCTTGTACACATGATGACTGTTACTTGATTTTCTGAGCACAAGTTCGCCGAATAAATAGTTTTATCCTTAAAGGGCCCACTCACCACCCCGTGTTCAAAGACGAGGTAGTGGTTTCCTCCTCGTCTTCGCTGCCCTTCCTGCAGGACATATCTCCTCCTCGTCGCTTATTTCTTAAAAGCACGTGTACCATGTCAGCACTAAGCGTTGACCCTATCAAGATTTCGCGCTTTTTGGCTACACGCTGTTATCTCTGTTTGCGCAGACGCAAACACAGAAAATGAAGTGAAATCAGTTGATCGCGCACGATAGTAATGCGAGTCAAGGAAGAACGGATGGGCGGCTGCATGGAAAAGCAGTGCACGAGACAATTCACATCTGATATTTCGCGTACATGGACCAGTCGAGAGTATGTACTATATAGACGTCACGGGAATCACTGTTCTGCGTCACGAAGTGCGCCAGAAAGACGAGAAATGCCAGGAGAGAATATTGCGCTCGTTTTTTGTATTTTCAGAGGCTGGTGGGGGGCCATTTAGCAGTCTATCACCTTCTTTACCCTCAGAACTGCGTGACAAGAGAGATAGATAGATAGATAGATAGATAGATAGATAGATAGATAGATAGATAGATAGATAGATAGATAGATAGATAGATAGATAGATAGATAGATAGATAGTGCGAGGAAGTCTGAACGAGTTATATATATATATATATATATATATATATATATATATATATATATATATATATATATATATATATATATATATGCGGGTCGGAGTCAGTTACAGAGAACGCTCAATGAATGCTTGTCTCATCCCACATTAATGGCGGACAGCTGTGAACAAGGACATGTAAAGGTCCTTGGCTTTGGGTCGGTTAGAATATCTCCAAGAAATGGGAAAAATAACACGACAGTTTATTTTTCTTTTCGTTGTCCTGTTGCTACAAAGGCCGGATTGAAGTGCGATGGTTCTGTTAATTGCCATTGCCATGTGTTTCAGACAAACTGTGCCGCATGAAAAGTGCCTCAAAATTACGAGGCTTGAAATTTCGTGCCAGCTAGCAGTGCGGTGTTTTACTTGGGGTGGTGTTGCACTCTTTTTCGTCGTATACCTCGTATACCTTTGTGGTTTGGCATAGTGCAGACAAGGCGCGTCGACAAAACGTATGTGTTTCGTTGACGTGAGCATGCTTCACCAAAATCGCGCACATGGAGTGCTTTTTGCCATTCAAAGCGGAGGACTGTGCTTCTTCATGCGAGAGACCTGAAACAAGAAATGCAATGATTATTTTAACATTATTGCACATTGTAACTAGGAGCATCAGGTTGCGTTGAA
Organism: Rhipicephalus sanguineus; assembly: GCF_013339695.2. NCBI lineage: Eukaryota > Metazoa > Arthropoda > Arachnida > Ixodida > Ixodidae > Rhipicephalus > Rhipicephalus sanguineus. The sequence continues at coordinate 48,525,993 of NC_051178.1, read as the reverse complement.
CTTAAATGCCCACGAATACAGTTCTCCAACAATACTGTACACAAAATATTCTGATCATAAGCGCTTTGTTGTATCAGAAGGCAGACGTGTTTATTACCTTGCTTCTACAGTAAGGCGTGGGAGGGAAAAAACTTTCGAACGAATAGACATTTCAGATATATCTGATCTAGTATAATGTTATTCCGTGGTGGTCACAGGTAATATTAACAGTCACCATCAAGGCTTTTTTTTTTTAATTCGAGCTGTCTCTTTCGTGCATATCGAGGACAAAGACCGTTCGTACATTAGGGCCTCGCACATTTGGCGTCCTCCTTTGAAACAATGAAGCCAGATATCGGCAACGTATACATGGCTAGACTGTTCCACTTGTATATTTTAAATGCGCGCTCATACAATGTATGGTAGAACAGCAAAATGGAATCTATTTCTGCTCTGATAATTTAGTGAGGAAGATGTAAGAAATGTTGAAACACAAAGAGGTGTCTAAACAGCGCTAGGGTAAGTTCCGATTCTATGGAAATATTTTCAGGCAACAAAAGAAAAAGTTAGCGCAGCTTGTACTTAGTCACGCAAGGCTGGGCTGTAGCAGAGCTGGTGGGTACCTAGCTAGGCCTGGATTGGCTAGGATTTCAGCCTCTCACCTCTCTTTTTCCCACTCCTTGCTATGCTATACTATATATGGTTATGATGGCTGTTTTTTGCCTCTCTTTTGTTCTGTTTCTTTATTTCTTTCTCAGTGTATTTCTTTCGCTTTCTCTCTTTGTTTTTGATCCCTTTCTTTCTCTCTTCCTATTTGTCGCTTCCTCTTTCTTTCTATCTCATCCTCTCTCTTTCTTTGATTCTCACTCTTTCGGTCTTTCTTTCTTTTCTGTGTTTCTTGCTTTTCTTCTCTCTGTTTATCTCTCTATTTCTATGCTATGCTTTACTCTCCCCTCATCCTATTCCTCCTCCTCGCCCTCAGTTACTTTTCCCATCCCCTTTCTATGCTATACAATACAATGCTATGCTATGCTATGCTATGCTATGCTATGCTATGCTATGCTATGCTATGCTATGCTATGCTATGCTAGCGTGTCTGGATAGCCGATTTTGGGTGGCATGAGATAACGTATGCTATACGAATTTAAATGGAGTTGTTTTTTAAAAGCCCTTTGTAGAACGTCCCAAAAGGGTATGACGTCTTTACAGCTGATGAAGCAATGTTCTATAGTTTCCGGAACTTCACAGAGGCGACAGTTAACTGAAGATACAAAGATGTAGGAGTGTGCGAATAGTGAATTTTGGAACCGAATCGAATAGTGATGACACCGAATCGAATACGAATACTAATCAAATACTCTTCGAATAGTTTTCGAATAGTAAGACAACTCCACGACATTTTCATTTAAACGAATATTCACAAACTTTCACCAAATAAAATTACGGTTACTTTTAAGCGACTCAAAATACTTTAGTCATGAAGCCTTCGAAATATCTTGTAACTGTAGGATGAAATACAGCAGTGATACCGTAATCAAGGTTTGTCGCCTGCCTTTAAATAAAATTGAGACACAAAAACTATTCAATTTTGAACCGTACACCATCCATACAGCTAAGGCTGTAATAAAACGGATAAACCTGTCGTTACAACATGGGGCTCGGCACCGGAAGCATGTGAACATCAGTGTTGAAAGCTGTATCTGCAAGAACAATTTATGCAAACACAGCACTTGCATCTGTTGTAATTCGTGAAGCTGAATGTAGCCGCAGACCCTGCAGCTTCAGTTATTACAAAACGAAGACAGGTACTGGGTAATGCGATGCAGGTGCAGCATAGTAAAAATTGAGTAATAGTGGAGTTTTCAGAAAAACCACCTTCATCCGGCAATCAATATAGCGTCGGTAGTCTCGTAAAATCTTGGGCTGCATGCATATTGGTAATTTAGTGATTAAAGGAGAAAAATGATCGTTGGCTGTTCCAGAGTTTCGTTGTTTTCGAGTTCTCCCGTCGGCGCTAATCATTCGAAAACTATTCGAAAAATATTCGGTATTTCGAATATGTACTATTCGATTCGAGTACCGATTCGAATAGAATGCTATTCGATTCGCTATTCGAAATCTTCGAATATTCGCACACCCCTACAAAGATGCCTTTGCTGCTTAACCAGGTCCCAAAAGCCATTCTATGCCTGTTGACATGCTATTACTAATGGGTATGCACAGTTTATGGAAAACTCGCATGTTAGACAGGCATGCGGAACCCATGGTATCATCGCTGTTGCATTTCATTCAAATGGCTCTTCACCTAAAAGACTTTTATCAACAGTTAGAGTTTCAACCGGACTGGTATCCACTCTTCATGAAATGTATAGCTTCAATACCCTTTTAAGACTTCTGTAGAACGCTTGTACGCTGGTAGAGGGCGCCTTGAGTATTTTGTTCGCAGTGTATTCTAATTACACACATTTCTAATAAATGCCATGAAAGAAAAAAAAAGTGTCTGGATAGCCGAGTGGTTACGACGCTCGCCTTCGGGTCGCGGGTGCGCGGGTTCGAATCTCGCCATGCCAAGAATTTTTTTTGCGTCAAGAATTTCTCTCTTTCTTTCTCTTTACTAACTATTTCCCTCTCTCTGTACTCGTTCCCTCGCTCATTAGAGTTATTGCATCCCACAGCGGAAAAACCGGCGCACGTGTTCTGGGAGCGATACAGAAGAGGATGAGGACGAAGCGGAGGATGTAGAGAGCGTGTGCCGGTTTGTGATGATGGTGATAATTTTCTATCTACGACACACGGCAAACCTCGACCAAAAAAGCTCTGCTGTATGTGCTGTTCACTTTCAGCCGTAGATTTTTACTTTTTCTGCGTTAATGATAACTGGCACTGCAGGACTCGAGGACGTAGCCCCCCGTGGTTTCACTGTTTCCGCAAACGAATTCACGGTCGCACAAGGTGTTTCCGAGCGTATTATAGTCGAATTTACTAAGTGGCCCTTCAAATCACGCGTGGCATATTTTCTAAAGACAGTGCTCATTTTTGAATTTTTTTTTTACTGGGAAACATTTCGCAAGCTCTTTTGTACACTTGTAGGCCGCACCTTTTTTTCAGTGACACGTTAACAGAGTGACGCTGTTTGCTATGTGTCCAGACTACCCTGTCAAGCTGCGGAAGGGCGGGGAGGCTGTAAGCCACAGCGCCCGTAGAGAAAATTTATTTAGTCTTATTTCTTTGGCGCGCGCCAGCTGTAAGTGAGCAGGGTTTTTTTTTAAACATCATCACCGGCTTCGCAGGTCAGTCAATACAAGCTTCTCTTGAAAAATTTCTAGGCGTGGCTTTACTGTCGCAAGCACCAATGGACAGCGGAGCTGAGAGAAAGCCTGAGCGACGATAGTCTTACGCCGAAAGTGTTACGTCGATAAAGTCCAGCACGAGAAAGAGCCGCTCCGACAGTAGAGTGAATCTTCACATGCCTACCATTGGTTGTTTAAATGCAGATGCTCGGCCGACGTCAGCGCCAAGGGCCCCTTCAGTTACGGCCCTTCAGGCCGGGATCAAGCAAGATGGGCCCGGTTTCGTACGGCTTACGTTGCTCACGTCGTCATGACAAGAGGTACAGAAGCCGGCGGCTCCTTCTCTCCTCGCCGCCCCTCTCGCCTGCTGCGTGCGCGCGCGCGCGCTTGTGTGTGTGCATGTGTGTGCGTGTGTGTGTGCGCGCGTGCTGGGCTTATGTGTGTGCGTGTGTGTGTGCGTGTGTGTGCGCGCGCGTGCTGGGCATTCGTGTTCTTTGTCTATTCGCTCGTTTGCGCCGTGCGTTTGAATGCACGCGGCCAGATGTGCCAGATCATAAAAGATAAATCCATATCTTTAGTCTCGGTTTATTGCTCCGTTTCCGAAAACCAATATTTGCGTATAATGGGGCGTGATACACGTTCAGGAAGTGAACAGAAGAGAAGCATGCACAGCGTGTTTATGACCAAGCGATACAAAAGTTCACTGAAGTTCAGGAATTAACGACCAGTGAAATAAAAAATACAACATAATTACATGCGTACGCCCTTTCATGTATACACATATAAGGGACACGATTTTTACCTAGTGCAATAAAGACCATAGCGCGAAGGAGTTTCTGATATGAGAGTGTCATGAAAATTAAGGAAATTTAATTGAAATGTCAGTGCATGGCAAAAACAACAAAGACGCGCGAAATACCTTAATATGGAATATGGTTATTCCATGCCAAATCAACCAGCGTTTTTCCGACCATCACAAATATGGTTAAAAAAATTCCCACGTTTTCCTTGAAGTTCAAAACTTGTTTTGCTCGTCTATTTCGGTTGCCAAAAATTTTCCCGCCTATTTGTGAGTTTGTAGCTTTGCACCACTGAGCTAGAGGGCATCAAACAATTTTTTTCAAAGGACGTTTATGTGATGTACTCGATACAATGGTATTTGCGGCAAGCCAGTGAAGTAATGTAACTGTAGAAATAACTACTTCTTTATGTATATCAATTCTTCGAGGGCTTTTAGCACGAGCAAAAGTGAATAAAGTTGCGAAATTCGATATTTTTTTCCAGGAACATGCCGAACTCAAAGGGCACAAAAAAATATGTAATGGTGACCTGTTCAACATGCCACAAAAGAAAAATAATTTAGGCGCTGAAAGTGTAGAATATCGTCTGAAAAAAAATGCGAATGGCACTTTTTGAAAGAAGGTCTGTACTCAACGATAAAAACCTTGCCTTGGTGGTCGGAGTGAAAATATGCAAGATACCTCATTAGAAAGCTCTACGTATTAGCTGAAAGTATGCGAAGTAACAAGAGGGTATTATTTTTTTAACTCAAGAGATAGTTGTTTGAAATTTTGTACCGCCACCACCTTTTCGCCAACGTAACTCAAGCGGCATGAAGCACTCGCAACGGCATTCTTCAGCCCAAGCCTACTGACCTGGGATGCAGAGGGCAAGCTTGGCGCCGTCTTCAAAGCAATTGAAAAGAAAATGGGGTTATCATCCGGGTTTTATTGCCCATAGAGGTACGCTACAAGCAATGTGGCCCGAGTGTGATGACCAGGAGTGTAGCCAGAAATTTTTCTCGGGGTAGGGGGGAATTCCAGATGAGCCATCCAGCCGTTAGAATTGAATTGAAAAACGTTGATTAAAAAAGCAAAGGGGGTTTGAGAAGCAGGTGGGCGGGGCCCCTAGTCCAAGGATCCACTGGCCTCAGCAGCCCGCCGCGCCTGGTTCAGGAGAGCCACTTGGGCCTCCTTTTTCTCGCTGACGAGCAGGATCTCCCATTGCTCCGTTTGAATTTTTGCGCCGGAATCTGAGACGAGTTAATTTTGGGGGGCCTTAATTCACATTCCCACGTAATATGAGAAAGAGTTGGCTGTCCTCCACACCACGGGCAAGCACCCGCGTATGCGGTTGGGTGAATGGCATGTTTTAAACGCAGATGCGGGTATGTATTTGTGTGCAGGCGGCGCCACTCATGCGCTTCTTTAACACCTAGCCGAGAGTGGGGCGGGGAGTATCGCCGTCGTTGTCGACGCTGGTGTTCTAAGATATCCCGAGCAGCCTTTAGAAATGTATACAGTATCAGCATACAATCCCAATATGTTACTCACAATATCAAAAAGGATGTCATAAAACTAGGCTCTCAGTTCTTAATATAAAGGTGTTCGTCACTTGTGTAGTCTTATGACAGTCTTTGGGTCTCAGGGAGCAGGCTGCTCTCCTGAATGCAGGAAACACAATTTAAGAAATTTTAATACGACAGCTTTTATCAGTGTATTGCGTGATTGCTACCAGCGCTCTGTGTGGCTCATTCACTGCATATGACAAAATATTTTTTATTAAGTGTACAAAACGCACCTTTGGCGTTTCAAGAACTCTCTGAGGAAAGTAGCATGTTGTGACTGTAAATCTCTAACGGCTGGATGGCTCATGTAGAAGTCATCGCACCCTGGCCACATTGCTTGTAGAGTACCTCTGTTGGCAATAAAACGCACATGATAACTTGTTTCCTTTTTGATTGCTTTATAGGCAGTTCCAAGATTTCCGTCTGCATCCCAGGTCAGTGGGCTTGGGCTGAAGATTGCCGTTGCGAGTACTTCATGCCGCTTGAGTTACGTTGACGAAAAGCTGGTGGAGATATAAAATTTCAAAAAAACATTCCTTGAGTTTAAAAAATAATGCCCCCTTCTAAATTCGCATATGTCCAGCTAATACGCATAGCGTCTAATGAGGTATCATGTATGTTTTTAGTCCGAACACCAAGGCGAGTTTTTTGACGTGAAATCTGCAATTTATTTTCAAAGGATCTATTATAATTTCAGCGTATCAATTATTTTTCTTTGTAGCGTGTTGTACAGGCCACCATTACATATTGCAACATATGTGCACTTTGAATTTGCCATGTGCACGAAAAAAACATAAAATGTTGCAACTTTATTCAATATTGCTCTTGCGAAAAGCCCACCTGCACTCGGCACGGCTGCTCATTGGATCCGTTCCCGCTCAACTTTGCCCTGCAATCCGTGTAGCTGCTCCTCCTTTCCCCACACTTCCCTCAAGCTACGAGCTCGAGCTACGAGTTTTGCCTCTCGCCTTTCTGAAGTGTTGTATGGTAGTGTATGCATGAGCAGAAGTGAGGGTTGCCCAATTACTACAGAGCGCACGCCTTTTCGTTTTTCTCCCCAAATGACGACGCTATCCATGAACGCATATCGAGTACTTGAAATTAAAAGGTTGCGCGACAAAAAAAAGATGTCAAGGTATGTCGAACACATTAGGCCAAGAACAAGTTCTACTAGAGTATATCGAGCCCCGCTACGGCGGTCTAGTGGTTATGGCGCCCGACTGCTGACCCGACAGTCGCTGGATCGAATCCCGGCCGCGGCGGCTGCATTTTCAATGGAGGCGAAAATGTTTGAGGCCCGTGTACTTAGATTTAGGTGCACGTTAAAGAACCCCAGGTGGTCGAAATTTCCGGAGCCCTCCACTACGGCGTCCCTCATAATCATATCGTGGTTTGGGACATTAAACACCAGATATTATTATTATTATTGGAGCATATCTAGCACTAGTGATTATGTGCTTGTTGATTCCATCTTCAAGCGGGATTCGCCGTACGCTGGTGCCCTGCTTTATGTCAACTACCTCAGCTACCACAAAGGTTTAGTCTTGATCACTGTCGTTAGCCGTCGTGATGGAGATGTGCCACAAGGCATCAACCTAGGTGAATCCACATCAAACGGTGCTATAACCGCCAAACTCCAGCTGACATTGTGCAAGCTCTCATTAATCAATGTGCAATGAACGTTGAACTACTTTTGTAAAGACGCGTTTCACTTTCGCGTTATACAGATTCCTATGACGGAGGGATAAACCATGTTTGTTTGTTGTTGTTTTTTACGTAGCGGCCGTGCAACGAGAATGTCGTTGAGCTAGACAAAAGCTAAGGGCAATGCGTGCGCAACTTCATCCATAAATCTTTGGAACGTTCACGCCACGTTCACTATCTGTACGTCATGCGAACAAGTTCCAATATGCAGAGTGGGACAGTAATGGCAGTGTTTAGAGTGTGCACTGGGTTCGAAAGCAATTTGGTAGTACGCAGTCATGAAGTCAATCTTGCTGTAGCATTTGGTTCTTTCGAGACGAGCGTCGAAGCCATGTATGCAAAGAAAGCGATACAGATCCGGAGTAGTGATAGTGTCAAACGCACGATAATCACTACAAGGCCTCCAGTCGCCACCCAGGGCTCCGTCCAGGGTTTCACTCAGTCTAGAGCTCTACTTGCAGCTGCCGCGCTGCGGGCGCGGTCACTCAAACTCAGTTTATCATCCTGGTTCTCGCTGGCCAACAGCTCCTCCCATTGCTCCGCTGTAGGATGTCGCATTGGGGTAGGCCTGTAATGGCCTGGCATGCCTACGTGATTCGATATAGGGCAGCCTTGGCTGAGCACCATGGGCAGCGAGGAGGGTATACCGAAGGGTGCATCGTACTAAGGGTGTGCGAATTTGGATACATGCCGGTTTGAATTGGCCTCCAGCTCAGGCGGGGCTGTGGGACATCTTAGTTTGTGTCGTTGCCTCGCTATCGAGGGAGAACGACGAGAGTTCAGGTACAAGAAAATTGTAAGCGGGAGAACCGGTTCACCGAAAAGCGGAGGAAATTTCCCCGTAAATTCCTAGATGGTGTGTTCATCACGTGAACGGCGATGGGCACCTGAATTCTAAGGGGAGAAAGAGGAAGGCGCGAAGGACGGCCGCCACAGAGTTTTCGGCCTCGTTTCCTGGATGTTCGGAAAGAAGATGGCCGGGAAGAGCCGAGTTAGGCCAGGCTCGCAGCTTAAAGTGTGGATGACGCAGCGTAAACTAGTGAAGCAGGCGCAGGACGCAACGAAGGCCCATCTGGACTGAAGTGGCCACCTGCCGAGAGTAAATACAAGAGACTGGCTCTTTAACCAGTACACCTGTATTTATCTCACTCTCTCCCTCTCCTTCACCATGTCGCGTCCCTCTCAAGTGCACGTTAGGCTCTTCAGCCACAGCAGATGGTGTCATGTATGACGAACGCATTCCGTGTCTCTGCATGGGATGCCAGAACGATGTAGAAGCCTTCTGAGTCCACTGCAAGGTGGTGCCACTTCTTAGTGCGCAGATTTGTCCTTAACCTACGCAGCTCTCGCCAAATGAAGTGAGCGCATTTCATGCTGTTCTTCACATGAACAGTGTACTTGGCTAATGCAGTATGCAAGCTCTAATCTCGCTCCTCGATGTTCTTTTTGCGTTTAATTGTGAAGGCATACTTGGCGTGGCAGCCAGCAACCTAGAAACACAATGAACTGTGCGAAAAGACTATTGTGAACATCTCGTTGCTTGTGAAACAGCAGGCAGTGAACAGGCTAGCACTCAACAGAATGTTAACCCTTACCTGAATCAATGTTCTGCCCAAAGGTCACTTTTACTAAAGCGCACTTATATCCAGTGACCAAAAATTCCAAGGAAACGCTTGGAGAAGCTGAAAGAATGAGAAATGAGAGTGAAATACATAAGTATGCAAGCTCCACAGTTCTTTTTGACAGATATCCAGCGCTGAACTTTGAAGACAAGCACTCAGAAATACATGACAGGACGGGCGCTGTACTCCAACCAAGTTTATTGAAAATAGACACACGCTGTACCCGACGCAAAAGATCTTGGACGCATGCTCGTTCAAGGCAGTAGATCAAAGAACGCAGACTGCTTAGAATCGCCTATTTGGTAATCTGCATTCGCTTGAGGGCAAGGAGACAGAAGTGTCGTACAAATCACCTGTTTGCTTGATGCAGTTCTGGGACGCAAAAGCCATCGTTATTATTACACTTTCATTTAAACGTGGTGTTGTTTATTGAATAAGAACAGTGGCACTGATTAACGCGAGGATTGGTGCGACCTTCTTTAAAGCCAAAGTTTTTATAAGTTTCGAACCTCTTCTAATCGCATCATAAGTCTGTATCTGCCAAAAACATATTTTTATTAGCAAAGACTTTATGAAATGATGCAGTGCTTATTCTGACCTGGCACATTATTAAGTTAGCACATGCCACTTGAGTAAATTGTTTCTCTGTAAAGGTTTCTGTCCGAGCGAACGCAAGGAATGGGAGCCGACCAAAGCACGCGCTGTTTCTTAGCCGAACCCATCTGAATTCTACAGAGAATGAAGTCTAATATGGCTATTTTAAGGCGAAAGCCTTATACCTGTGACACACGGGCATGTTTGAAAGGCCATTGAGTCGATGGCCATCGAAATGCTACAACTCCATTGAACTCGATGGAGTTCTCGCGTTGCCACACGACGGTTTTCAACGGCCGTTGAGTGATTCAGGTGTTTCTCGCGAAATTTTTGTGGCGCTGCTAATCTTATTTTCGTTTTCATGTCGTCGTAAGTGAACTAAAATAAATCCACTTAAAAGCACACATTTGTGGGTTGCTTTGTTATAAAATATAAAAAAAAAATTGTTTATACACAATGATAAGTGCATTATTAGCTATAAGCAGAGTTGGTTATAAGTTTGCTGAACAGCGAAACTGTGGCTACGTTACAACCGCTTTACGCGTCCGGCCGCTTTTCTGGGTTTGCCACGTAGTACGTAGTTTTTCCTGGTTTTGCGGCTGCGTGTACTCATTTCGTTTAATTACGTGCTTGTTCCGCCGTCATGAGGGACCGCGAAGCAGATGACAAGGCCGCTATGGTGTTCTACATGGCTGCGATCATGCAGCTTGATGCTGGGATTGAAGCGGCGAAAGAGGAAGCCGACGCCATCGAGGATGAGCTGCTGCTGTTATCGCGAGCATGCGCAATTCCTACATTCCAAATGACACAAATACTTTAGTAAATGAGTTAGAACGCCCAAACACACTACTTTTAATGTATACTCGGTAAATTTTTCCTTTTCTAATCATGAGTATCAGCACACTGGGAACGAGAGGGCGTGGTGACGCTGTTTCCGCTTCCGCCGCTCGATGGCCATCGAAGTTTCAATGGTGTCTTCGAGTGCTCCGTTGACTCGATGGGCCACTGACTCAATAGCCTCCGAAACTGCCCGAGTGGCAGCGCGTGCATCCCCGTTTAGCCAATGGACCATTGGTTCAATGGCCTTCGAAACGCCCGTGTGACACGGGTATTAGATGCCTCATCAAACCCGAAAACTGACCGTCGGCATCGGCAGCGTCAACACGAGTAAACACGAGCAAAATTTGTGACGTCACCACGACGTCATCACATGACATCATCGCTTGGTTTAGGTGGGCCGATCACGGAGCCAGGGACAAACCAGGTGACGTAGAGAAAGCTTCGAATGCCTTCGGTCCGGGAGGGAGTGTGAAATCATGTTAAGTGAAGAAACCTTTCGTAGCGGGGTGGGGGAGGATCAATACATCGAGTGAGAAGAGAAGGTAAAAGATTGCTTTCGTCTTCGAGTCGTCTTATGCGAACGAATAAGGGACCCTGTGAGTTTTTTTTTTTTTTTTTGTAATCCATGCCATCTCCCCTATGCTTTCCACTCAATGCGTTAGGTTCTAATAGCCGTTACTAAAGAAAATTACGCTTCACACATCGGTTCAGCTTCCCGTTCATTGCATAGCTAGATTCTCGACTAGGCAGACTGATACCTCCAGGTAGCATACGAGAGTTCATTGGTCAGCTGCCTCCTCCGCCATTTTGTTTACTGAGTAGCGCCTGCGGGCAACAAAGTTTTTTTACACCTACCGCTATAAATATGAGTGGTGCTGAGTAAGATAGCCAAGGTTAAATTTTGTGCACCATGGAGGAAAATCTATGCTGTGTACCTACTTTACCAAATGAACTGAAGTGAGCCGTGAATGTAGCACAGCTGGTAGTGCAACCCAAGCGTGATGCGAATGTTATCTGCTCGTCTTCTGCCGGTGCAAAGTTGTTTTTGCATCTAGCTTTATTTGCCTTCACCCATAGTAACTTATATGCGACAATTCAAACTATAGCATCAATGCTGCAGCTGCCCAATAGCCGCCACGGTAATACAGTGGTGCAGGGTTGCCAGGTTTGGCAACTTTGCGCCAATTTGGCTACTATTTTAAGCCGGTGTCGGCATAAAAAACGCCTTGGCTACCTGGGTACTTTTGGGCTACTTTTCGTTTCCTCCATTTTTGAAAGATTATGTAGATCTGGTGACGTCGCACCTGCTGTCGAACGAGTATGTAATGTCCAAAGGTGGTAACCATGGCGCGTTTCTAGCTAAGAAAATTTACTTTCACACCTGCATGACGAAAGAACGCCTCGGTATACATGAAAAATGGTCGCCAATGGCATGAGTTTCCACACAACCTTTGGTGAACGCGATTTCCAACTAATTAGAAGTAAACATCACAATCGAGCGTGCCCTGCACTGAAGAACGTTTGCAAGGGGATGTTTGAAGAACTTCTTGTGTCACTTGAGAGAGAGAAAGTTCCAACTACCGCTCAACAATATTAGCTGCTCCTTCTTCAATATGCACCGTGCAAGAAATGATTGCGAAGGTAAACACTACAATGTATGTTTGAATACCAGCAATCGCGATTTCGGGCTTATTCGTGCCGCATTCATAATTCTTGTCGCCAGAAGCCTGTTACTTCGAGCCCATTTAAAAAGCTCACGCAAGACGCGTGAAGAACACCATTCTTGTAGCATTGCAAGCCACCACGTCATTCCTCTCAAAATTATTGCTGAAGTCAACAATTTATACTTGAACCTGAGCAGTTCTGATTTTAAAGTGTTCATACTGTACTTATTTAAATTTTCGCCAAATAGCTGGTAAATATAATTGTTCAAATAAAAAGAATTCAATTGCTTTGACCCAAGCGTGGCTACCTTTGGCTGCTTTTTCTGGCCTTGGCGTAAGTTGGCTACTTTTTGGCTAGTTTTTCCGATTTTCTGGCTAGATTTTGTCTTTTTGACCTGGCGAACCTGCAGTGGTTACGGTGCTCCGCTGCTGACCCGAAGTTCGCAGGTTCATCGCGGCCAGGTGGTTGCATTTTCTTCGATGGAAGCGAAAATGCTAGAGCAACGTGTGCTTAGATTTAGGTGCAAGTTAAACAACTTCAGGTGGTCGAAATTTCCGGAGCCCTCCACAACGGAGTGCCTCGTAATCATATCGTGGTTTTGGCGCGTAAAACCCCACCAATTATTAATAATTGCTCTCTCCCAAAGGTTGCATGGGGTACGTGAACTTGAAGAGCATGCGGCTGTAGAATCATTACATGCAATCAACGAGAATGTGAACCAACAATAAAGGATTCCGATTTTGTTAGCGGCAGCCATGTGAAGCCAATAGAACGTGAATTGAACGAAACGTTATTTGTAGACATATTTCATATTAATAATGTGTAAGCTCAACGAAAGTTTTCATTAAATAGTCAAGCGATAGACAAGCGATTCCCCTAAATAGTCACATAACTTAGGCGCTGAATAAACATTAAAATAAAATATTAAAATCGTTCGTTTAAAAGAGAATTTAACTCCAGTAACTACTAAAATGCGCATCCTATTGGATCATCCCTTAAAGTGCTACAATACATCTTCCACGGGAAGAACTAGAAACATTTTGAAGAACTTTCACATAAGCATACATGTCTCCTAGTGTAAAACTATTGGTGCAAAGGTAGGAGTTAAGTTATTCCACATGGTAATATTTATCCTTGTTGCATCTAGAAAACATCTCCAAATGAAACCCGAATACGAAAGAGATGCAGCAGCACGCCGGTTTGAAGTGATTAACAGCGGCAGATGAAGAAAAATCGCTTGGCCTTCCTCACGTCGGCAATAACTTTTATAAACTCCAGCGATATCCTTTCGTCGTCCACCTCTGAACGCCCAACATAAAGTACACAAGAATACGCCAGCCATTAGTAAAGCGTCTGGAATCTGTGTACTTAAATTTAAAGCACTGAATCTACAAAAAACACGCAGATACTGCAATAGCACACGTTCTTTCTCTCTTTTTTGTCGATCCTGCGCTAAAAAGCAAGTATGGATTACCAAGTAGCCTGAACCAAAGCGTTAAATAAGCATGATTTAAATCGTAGTCATTGTGATTTTGTACTATGCCTCTAGTGTGGACATACAAAAAGCGTCGCTGTAAACCTTGGGTTTACGCCTATGTCTTTGTCCCTTTGTTCGTCATACACATCGTCTACAAAAAAAAAATTCTGCGACGATTATGGCATTCCCTAACGCGAATTCTGAGCGCAGCTTTGTGTTGGGGCAAAGCCAACCGTGTTTGAAGTTTCGGCTATCTGCACTTGTAGCAATGCGACATTCGTTACATATTGCCACAGAAACTACCAGCGCTCGAGTGTACGCACACCACTCCGTGCACTGGAGGCGTCGCGAACCAAGCGAAACACTGACAACCCCGTTACGACACACGAAGCCAGCCGCAGTGCACGTGCCAGCCCTGCATGCCCAAGAGCTCCGATATAGGGGCCAGAGCGCGTGCCGGAGGAAGAAAGCGAGGTTAGAATCAAGTCTCTTGTTATATCGATAGACTCCGCGTTCGCCCTCTTTCGTCCTGGTTTCTTTCCTTTCTTTCTTTGTTTCTCTTTATTTCTCTTTTTATTTGTTTCTGTCTTGCTCTCTGTTCTTTGTATCTTTTTCGTGTCTGTTTCTTTCTATATCTTTCTTTCTCTTTCTATATCTTTCTCTGCCCTTTTCTATCTCTCTTTCACTCACTCTGTTTGTTTCTGTCTCTTTTTCTCTCTTTTATTGCTATAGCAATTATATGGACAGTCTCGACGGGTTTTTGCCGTCGCCGTTGCCGCCATGTGCCTCCCGTATGAAGTCCAAATTGATAAGATCCCCCCGCGCATCATATGTTCTACCGCGGGCAAAAACGCGCGAGCGGGGGCGACGAACGCAGCCGAAGCAAGAGTTCAAACGAGCCGGCCCATTTCCGTCGCTCGGAGGGTGCATGCGATAACATCACCCCGCTAGGGAGGCCTGCCGTCAAGCAGACAGAAAACGTCCCGCCCGTCTTTAACGAGCCTTAAAAGACGCGAAGACACCATGGGAGGGGGGGGGGGGGTGTAGCGCGAGGAGCAACTTTGAACTTTAAATCCAAGGGTGCGGTCGCGATCGCTGGCGCGCGCGCTATCTCGACAGCCATCACAGCGGGCGGCTCGTATACCCTTCTACGTGCTGCGCTCTCAACGCGAAGTGAATGTGCGGAAAGCATCTCTCCCTGGAGCGGCCGTATTCTCTTATTCTCTTACACCAACGTTTTGTAAGTACGCGAGATCAGATACAAAAAAGTTAGCTGCCAGCCTCACTTCGTATAACACTACAATTCGTTGCTATCGCTTTCATTGCTTCGCCCTTGCGGTGAAACTGTGACTTTTCTGTTTTGCTCTGGTTTTTTTCTATCTCTTTTTCGTGTCTGTTCTTTTCTCTCTTTCTCTCTCTTTCTATGGTTTTCTTTGCCTCTCTATATTATGTCTTTATTCCCTTTATTTCTCTCTATTTTTCTCTTCCTCTCTCTTTCTATTGCTTTCTTATTTTCTCTCTGTTTCTTTCTCTCTATTTTGTATTTCTCTCTCTCTCTCATTTTCACATGTTCGTTTTTTGTTTGACACTCACACGTGTTGCACATGGTAGTGGGGCTTGCCCAATTCCGTTGGCACATACCCGTTCCCTCGGTTACGTCTCCGACGCCAACGGCGACGCAGTTCAACGCGGGAACGGGCGCCTAATAGCTGCGCTCTAAAAATGTACTTCTGAAGTTACTAATTTCGAGCATGAGCAGTTCTCTTCGAAAGAGACGGAGAATTTTTCAGCTTTAATTTTGTAGCAATACGACTTGTTAAAATACATTGAAATACGTTTTAATGACAGAAAAATTGTAGATAGTTTACCGAAATAAAAACGCCGTGCACACTACGAATCTAACATTATCGATGTTGATACCAACATTGATGACAATAAATAGTGTGGCAATGACAACCATTTCTTAACTATGATAAGGTAAGAAACATGTAGAGACAGGCTGTATACAAAGTAGCCACTGCAACTTCATCTGCATTTTCTGGACTAGATAGTAGCTACCTTATATTCAAGGAAAGTGAGTATATATTTTCTTACCAGTTCCGGCAGTAGAATTCATAATATTATATCCACGACTGTCGTTGTAAAAACCATATGTCTGTGTAAAATTATGCCTGTTTAGAATTGAAAACAGACATGCCAGCGTAGCTGTGGCATTAATGTTTCTCTTACCGTGAACAAAATACAACAGTGTGCGTCTCTTGCAACAGAAAATCTAGTGCAGTCTCAGTCTATATCTTCTTGTACACTAATATGACTCATTTGTTCGCGAGGGCGATTTACTTTGAAATATTTTCTCTATATTGCTTGGCAAAATACTGAGGTAGTTCATTTTATGTCATTTCACGTTTTGAAGTATAAACATAATATGGAGTCAATTGATGCCTCGCGCAGGATTACGGACCAAATAAGACACCTGTGAGCATTAACCTAAGTGTCCTAGAAGAAGTTGCCTGCAGCATATGCTACATTTGTTGTAATCAATGCACTGATAGCATTCTGTTTTGCTTTGTTTTTTCTTTGTTTTGTTTTTGACAGTTCATCAATAAAAAAATTCTGCAGATCCCTCGTACCGTGGGAATCGATGTTATGCGAAGCATGCGCGGGATGGTGACTGTGGCTTAATTTTTCACAATGAGCAAAACGTAACGAAATGACGCTAGAGAAACATGGAAGTGGTATACGCACACTCATATGTTGCAGATTCGTATATGTATTATATAACCAGTTGTTTACACTTGAGTAACAATGCCAACAGACACATGGGTGTTACCAACACCAGACGCGGTAAGCTGATATGTAGTGCTTATATTCTTCAATACTGGATAGCGCGAATCCGAACAGGACAAAGAAGAAACACAGATGCACAGGACAGGCGTTACTCGCAACTAAGCTTCATTCAGGAAAGTTTCCCTAGACATATACACAGCCGAGTGGCACGCGCAGGCGCACTCCACCTACGTCACAGTTGCAGTTGTTCCAGTTGCGGTACACTTGTTATGCGTATACTTGCCCTTTATGACGAAGAACGCGCGCACGTTTCAGGAACCCGTGTGTATCTGTAGAAGGGGTTCTTGACAGTTCTTGAACAAGGCCATCATCACCGTTATCGGTGAGCATCAGCAGCTAGAACGAATTTGTTAATAGGATCCGTTCGTGATCGCGGCTACGAGGGGTTTAAGTGTAGAGAAGTGTGAGGTGCAGTACAGCTGGTGGAAATCCTGGATGCCTCTTACGATGCAATGATCCATGATGCCTCCTGTCTGGACGTGGCAGCGAGGTCTTTTGATGCCCTGCCCACATCTAAGCCGTCTTTGACGAAGTATAAATAACAGGCGTTGTTGGGTCTTCATAAATCAATGTTGAAGTCACCGGTAATGATGAGAGGCCTGGTTCTCTAGGCAGATTTATTTTAGGAAGCATTGACCCCAGTTTTTTCCTAATCTACGTGGTCCACGTTGCGGACCACGTGGACGAGTGGATGGTAGTTGAGCGTCTTCCAGGGATGTTCTTTCTTCAGCTTCCTCGCTTTCCTTGCATCCGCCGCGGTGGTATAGCGTTTACGGTGCTCGGCTGCTGACCCGAAAGTCGCGGGTTCGATCCCGGCCGCGGCGCTCGAATTTCGATGGAGGCAATATGCTAGATGCGATCTCGGTACACGTTCAAGAATACGAGATGGTCAAAATTTCCGGAGCACATCGCTACGGCGTATGTCATAATCATATCGTAGTTTTCTGACATAAAACCCGAACTATTAGTATTATCAGAGTCCTTCAATACTTCTCCTGGTCATGAAGCTCCCGCGAAAGTTTGATAGAGGGACAGGAGCAGCCGCTAGGGGCGCCCTCGCCCGTGCGTGGGCATCGGAGCGGCACCGGCGCTGAAGTTGTACGGCGCCCGTCGGAACTGCGAAACGTGATTGAAAGTACCCGCGAACGTTTAGTACATCTTCAGAGTGATGTTACCCTCACGGAAATTCGGGGAATGTCTAATACAGTGCAATTTAGCGGAGAATGAGGCCTTAAAGCTAGAAATTCGACGGCAACAAACGCATGCTGCTTCCGCTGTGCGCGATATACTACCGCTATAAACGCAGGTTTTTTTTTCCTGAAGAATCTAGGGGAACTTTGTGGATGATACGGAGTCCTTCAAGGACTCTGGCGGATCTTCGCGCGTCGCGAAAACGCAGTGGTTGCAACATTTTATCGTGCATATCAAATCTTTCAGGCTATACGTGGTTGTATACGAATATATCGCAATATAGCCTCCTATTTAAAGAACCAAGAGCCAGTTTGAATGAATTAGTCTTTTGAAAATTAACGATGATCAAGGGATAGTTCACAGCGCTTTCCCCAGGCTTTCGTGTTTTATTTCGCGTTCATTTATCACTACGGTGCCGTGATGCGTTTAAACTTCGCTTGCTCATGCAGTACTGTGTAGTTTTCCCAATCATTCTTTGCTGTTTTTACTGTCAAGGCGAAAGCCCTACATGCCTCATCAAACGCGAAAATTGATCGTCGGTGTCCCACGTCGGCGGCGTCAACACGTAACGCAAAAAATGATCATCTCTCGTGAGTACGTATTTATTGCGCTCTTCAGTTGTGACTTCCGCCAAATTATTTTTCTTCATTTCCGGCATCCGTAAGCGTCTCGGTCTTCATTAGGTGTTCATACATATGCAATTAGCACGTTAGAACCAGGCTTATTACGCACGACGGTTAGGAACTGTTTATTGATCCATCAGATTCAAACCCTATTAGATCACCAGCACTCAAAACCAAATGTTTTTATTTAGTACAGACGTTTGCCCTAATACACATGCACAACACATATCTTGTGTGTATATTAAACGTTTTAAAGAAGTCATTCGCTCGCATGACGAAGGTGCGCTTCTCTTGCGCTGTCACCCTAGCAAGCTTCAGCTGGTAGCGCTGAAGTCGCCGTTCCAAGCAACGAACGTGTGCTTCCAATTTTTGAAGCAGCGAGGAACTGCATATAGCTCCGTCTGTTTGGCATGCCACCTCTACGTTTTTGGTGACCTCAGTGCCTGTATAAAAGAAAACGGCGAACGTTGGTTGAGGCATGCAACGAGTAAGTATGCCTCAAGGCGGTCAATATGCTCACCTTCATTAGCGGTGTTTTTCTCCGCAGTAGCTGTGTCAGAGGGGCTCGTGCACAGTGTCGGTGCAGCCTCAACGGTATCCACATCTGATGATGGTTCCCGACGACGCTTAGAACGTGTTTGCTGTCTAGGCAGGCGAGCTCTGGACGTTTTCGCGCTTGACAAATACGCCGGGAGGCCACGAAAATCCTCGGCAGTTTCGGAACGTCGCGCTGCGGCGTCACGACAGCACCTCCGACTATCCACTGGTCCACGCGAACGATGTCACTCTCGTCAAAGTGCTTTTCACAAACGCTTACATGTGGAGAATCGAATGTGAAACCACCAGTTCATTGTCGCGGTATGGCGCGCTTCCACTCTTCCCGTCGTTCGGTGTCTCGGAGAAGCGAGAACATCCACACTTTTTCGTCGTTTACCTTGTATCCGGATCGACATCCGAGTACGCAGCAGGTACGCGGCATCCTTCCCGACCTTCAAGCACAACACACTAGCCACATGAAAAAACATTCGGCCGAAAAGGACGCGCTAACACGCCACAATATTTAGCAGTGACACCGGCAGCCACCTCTGCTGCCGTCGGCGCGATGCCTACAGAATGGACGCAGCGCCGCCCCGCGGCCTCCGCTTGCATGGCACAAAGCTCCCTCATAGAGTTACGGCGCAGCTTCATGACCAGGGGAATATTGAAGGACTCTGGTATTATTACCACTTTCCTTGCGTGTCAATGTGTGTGTTCGGAGTTACTGTGTTGGTTGAGGCTCTGTATCACCTGTGGCATATACCCGCTTGCCATGAACTCTGATATACGGGTATGTGCCACACGTGACTGAGAGAAAGGGTTTCATGACGTACGCGACAGGTATTTTGCGTTATTAAATGTGAAGCATTTCTTAGCGAACCTCTGGCACTTTGAGCGTTTCTATCTATCTATCTATCTATCTATCTATCTATCTATCTATCTATCTATCTATCTATCTATCTATCTATCTATCTATCTGGCCGCCTACGTCTGGGTGCTCTCATGATCACCTCCTTAACATGGTGTAGACCGAAATTTGCATGGGAGGGTAAGAGGATTTGACGAATGTGATTGCCGGGTCATGACATGAATAACTTTAAAATCCTGTCGCGTACGTCGTCCAACCCTTTCCACTAGACACGTGTGGCACATACCCGTTTACCACGGGCCGCGGTGTACGGGTATGCGCCACAGGTGATTGACAGTTTATATCTACCCAGGAACGGCGAGAACCGACATTTGCAACTTAAATGTTAGAGCGTTAAGGAAAACCAACATCGGCAGCGTTGACTCAACGAATGGAAAGAATAAAAATTAGGATCCCAGTAGGAATGGAACCCAAGCATTCTGCGTGGCACTCAGGTATTCTACCACTGAGCCACGCCAGGTCTATAAACTGGTTTGGAAAAACGGCCTGCGCAGGCGTAATATTGGTGCAACGTCAATTGTGGTTGTGGTGCTGGCTATCTAATTTTACAAGAAAGCAATAAACACTACATGATACTCCTACAATGTGTACTCCTACGATACAGGCGTCATATCAGATTAACGTCTGTAGTTCCAGTGTTCGCTCCGCTTTTATAGCAGTCTAGCAAACACGTTTGTACTCCTATGATTCAGCAAGCTATATTGAGGCATTGCTCGATCCCGGAGGAATACATTAACGAAAGTTACATATATCCACATCACCGCACAGTAAAGTGCACTTCGAGCACCAGAACGACGCAGTGTCCTCTTCATTTCTTACGAGACTGGGCGATGGACTCATGCTGACCGAGGATGATGCCAGATTGATTGACAGCTGCTTTGTAGACTAGGCTACGCAGGCTACATACGCCCAGGTAGTCTACGAATACGACAAACGCCGTCCACTGATGTTGGTCCACGTAGCACTATACAGGCCTAACAGCCTCGACGGCCTATACCTCACCAACGCGTAGGGTGGCTTCAGGTTCCGACATGTCGCCGGCTCAGTCGACAGAGAATTTGTCGACGAAATGACCGAGGCATCTACGAATTCCAACAGCTCTACCATACCACATACTTCACTACACATGGGCCCCTCGTCACCACAATTACGTCCGAATCCTATAACAAGTCATGAACAGCTGCTGGTGCTCACTGATCACGGTGATGATGCCCTTGTTCAAGAACTGTCAAGAACTTCTTGCACACTGGAGAATTCTCGTATAGGGCACACGGGTTCGTGAAACGTGCGTGCGTTCTCGGGACACGTGTAAGCACTACATATCAGCTTACCGCTTCTGGTGTTGGTAATACCCCCGTCGCCACTGGCAGCGTTACCCAACCGTAAACAACTGGTTATATAACACATATGCGGCTCTTCAACATGTATATTTGAGCGTATAAAATTTATACAAATCCTTAGCGTCATTTTGTAACGTGTCGCTCAGTAAAAAAAGTTACGCCACAGTCACCTACCCGCCGCATGCTTCGCATAACATCGACTCCCACGGTACGTGGGATCTGCCGAATTTTTTCATGATATGACCAGTGAATCGTGTTCGTCATACACTGATCCCCTGCTGTGCTAATTTTGGTATATTAAAAGTTATGGAGACGACCGGGAGAGTACCCAAGCGTAGGCGGCTAGATAGATAGATAGATAGATAGATAGATAGATAGATAGATAGATAGATAGATAGATAGATAGATAGATAGATAGATAGATAGATAGATAGATAGATAGATAGATAGATAGATAGATAGATAGATAGATAGATAGATAGATAGATAGATAGATAGATAGATAGATAGATAGATAGATAGATAGATAGATAGATAGATAGATAGATAGATAGATAGATAGATAGATAGATAGATAGATAGATAGATAAAAACGGCCAAAGTGTCTGAGGTTCGCTAAGAAATGCTTCGCATTTAAAACATATTTTACTCTGTCAGTGCTATAGCAGACTATTAGTGGGTATAACGTTGCACGTAAAGGACACGGACATGAGAAGAGACGACGTAACACTCGTATCCGTGTTCTTTATGCGCGACGTTTTACCCCATAATGGCAAACGAACAGGCCCAAATTGCAGCCTTGGTGAACTATAGCATACGGCTATGCTATACGATGCTATACGATGTTATACAAATCGCTACGCTATACGTGGTTTTGCTTGCGTTACATCAAGCGATGACAGCATACGACAGCCCGGGCCCTTAAAGCACTCCGCATTTAAAACGAAACAGCCCCATATTAAATTTGTTTATTGCGTTAGCATCAGAGCGCCCATGCGAACGAATACCCGTCTGCGTGCGCCGTTACCTCGTTGCGACAGGGAAAGGAGTTCCGAGTAGTGATGCAGAACTATCGGTAAATTGACTATCGATAGTATCGATAGTTTATTTAAAACTATCGATTGTGTAAACAAACTATCGATAATGATACTATCGACAAACTATCGATAGTTCAGTCGGTAGTACCATCAGTAATATTACTAGCGATGTTACTGGCACACGTGTTTATTGCTTTGTCTTGATGTTTTCGGGTTTCACCAACGAAGACTGCTCCGAGCGTTTGACGCAGACCACGCCGCAATGTCTAAGAAGCTTCGCCATTGTTAGAGATGATTTTTGTTAAGATTACGCGCTGGACGCGAATAGTCAAGTTTATTCGAGAGCTTACGCGAGAACCAGCGATAACGCTGGAAGGTTCGATGTCTGATGTATAAAAGACGAAGCGTTCCACCGATGATCAGATTACTCGACGGCCGGCGGCTGTTCTCGCCGCTATCAGTGTGCAGCGTGTATCGCTTGTATGTTGAGTTTTGATTTTCTGCGCACAAGTTCACCCAAACAAGGAGCTTCGTATTTCCCAGTCTTTCTGCAGCATTATTCACCCTCACAACCACGTGACAAACTATCCATAGTGGTGCGAATAATGATGTTGTTGCTGGCTGGCTGGCCATATTGCCAAAATATTTGCCATAGCCTACGATCAGCTTCGCTTAATTTATGAGCAATTTTCGGCGAGAGAAATAAATTATATCCGCAGTGAAAATCGCGGAAAATGTCAATGAATAAATTCGTATTGAAAAGCAACCAGTTACACTTTACGATTAACAAACTTAGTTCTTGATAATTTTTTTGTATTTTGGAAGCATGAAATGCAATATAAATTTGAAGCCGCGCAGTACCACCACATGTAACGGCTTCCTTTCCGCTACAGCTGAATAGTTTGACTTTATGATCATGTGTCAGCGAAGCACTGTGGTGAAGAACACAAGCATGTCAACTTTCTTGCCCTTCAGCCTGCTCCTCCGGCTCCACTGTGTACCGCGTGCGCGGGGAACCAATTTTATGCTGCAATGAGTTCGCGCTGTTGATTTTATACTATTGATAGTACTTACTATCGATAGCGCTATCGATAGTATTAGGGGCGAAGCTCCTAAAGCCGTGGCTCTGTGCCTCCTAGCTCGTACGTGACCTCCTATGCTGCGCGTATGTGCCAGTGGTGATGGCAACGAAGCAGCGCGAGTGTTCTTGGTCCAGCGCAGGGACGAAGAAGACGTTGCAGTTCTTCCTCTGATCGATAAAGCGTGTTTGTTTGTCGTGCTCCGTGTCCTCGTCGATCCCACGTCATTACACTGGTGGAGGTGCAGGGTAATCTTCATGCTTGGCACTCCATCGCGGAGCCGACAATCGAGCCCGGAATCGCCACCACGCGTCGAAACATCGGTCCACCGATTCAGTCGCCGTCTGCTAGTCGCCGTCATGACCGTGTACCTCGCACCCAACCTGTCTATCGGGGACGTCAAGTCGTTTATAGACGCTGCGTTACGTGACTACGACAACAAGTACAAGAACCGTCCGTTTGTGCTGGTTGGGGACTTCAACGTGGACCTCATTGCCAATGACTGGATCGCGCAGCACATGCTTTCCAAATACGCACTCAGATGTATCCATATGCAACCTACCACGATCCGAGGGACGTGCATAGACTTAGTGTTTGCAAACTTCCCACTGCAGCCAGTGCAAGAACCTCTCTCGCTTCATTTCACGGACCATAAAGCCGTCATAATGAAGGGACCTCGCAATCCAGCCGCCATGACAACGACGAAATTAAAAGAACAAACAAAGAAACGAAACAACAATTGAACAAGAACAAAATAAAGTTGATTTTGTATTATATACTCACAGTCTTACGTCTTTCTAATGATGTAATGGGCTAACTTTCACGGGAGAGTTACGGTTTACCGATGATCTCCCCTTCTCCAGCTTCGCCTACTTATCATCATTCATTCCGTGGATATGGCGTGATTTTTTTTTACAATCGATAGTTCGATAGTGACTCCGCTATCGATAGTATCGATAGTACCATCGATAGTTCTGCATCACTAGTTCCGAGGGAAGGAAAGTGTTGCTGTAAGACTTTGGTCTGGGCGAGTTGGTTCATAGCAATGGGAAGGCACAGCGCAACTGAGACAATGGACAAGAACACGCAACACACACGAGTGCTCGTGTGTGTTGCGTGTTCTTGTCCATTGTCTCAGTTGCGCTGTGCCTTCCCATTGAAAGAAAGTGTACCCCATCACAAGTGGAGAGGAGTAACGAAAAAGGTAGAGGGTGGTCTAACGCCACACCTTTGGAGCCAATAGGAATGGACGTGGCGTGTGACGTCCTGGCTTGGCACGCCACGCGCAGCCAACAGACCGCCATCAGACAGCAGGACGGGGCGAGTATGCCACGGGCTTGCCCTGTAGCCCTCCCAAACTTCTCATATTCCGGGCAAAGGCGCGTGTTCTTAAGGATAGTTTTAGCGGCACGAAAAGCCGTGCAGATGAATATCATTCCTAAAGGAGTGAGGCTATGGGACGGCGACGCCAGGCCGATTTAGAGACATCCCGTTTAAGTTGCAGAAGAACACTGAAAGAATAAGCGCTAAAGATTGACGAGCACAAAAAGGAGAACAGACAAAGAACTGGCGTTACTAACAACTGCTTATTTTCGTCACACCCACCGAGTTTAAATACATATAATCATGGTGTAGCGCGTGCGCAACATCGGATTGGAAACATAGAGCAAAACAAAATCAAGTATAATAATAAAAAAAACAATATGCGAAAACACCTGCCGTATAACAAGGTGCGAGTTACAGCTGCGCATGTCAAAAGGAGCCTTGCAGAAATTCAAATTCGGAAGAATGCAAGGATACCGAAGCCTCACTTATACATGCACCAACATTCTTTTGTAGCGTGAGCTACACTTGCCTAGCCGGAGCCGATTACGCGTGAATCCTCATGAGCCGTGCGGCGCATGCTTGAGGATCAGTGGTGTCACACAGCTAGCTCACCGTAGCCGGCATCTCACGCGCTCTCCGCCACCGCCGCGCGCGACTCGCCGCCGCTGGTCTGCGCGTTCGGGAAGAGTGACGTCGTAGCCATGGCAGACATTGGCGCCGGCGCGTGCGCAGCTATTCGCCTTCGCTGTGCAGTCGCCGTCTGACACTGCACTGGAGCCGCTTGATAGCGCGTGTGACTGGTGTCTGCAGGTGGGTAACGCCATGGAGAAGGAGAGTGCAAATGCTGCTCAACGGCGCAGAAGAGCCGAGAAGCTTATCTCATCGGATCCCGAAGTAGTGGCCTGGCAGTTAGCGGTTCAGCGTACGAAGAATGAACAGAAGGAGGCTAATAATCCTAGACAATCTGGAAAGCTAAGAATAATCAGCTGAACATTTGCTAACGCTACGTATATCCTGGCATAGCCGAGCTAAGCCACTGCAAATTTTTTGATAAAGAACACTTCTAAAGCGAGCCGAGATGCATGCGCTTGCTTTTGCCCAGTATCCTAGTGCCTCGGAAAATCGGTTCGCACCCACATGAAGAAATATGCGCGACCAGATGCGCATACTTGTGCTCTTTCTTTTTTGCAATTTGTGCGTGCTCCCTAAGTCGGTCACTGACGCATCTTTCAGACTGGCCGATGTACATTTTCCCACAGGACATGGGAATGGAGTAAACAACTCCAACAGAGCATTCGACGAAAGGGTTTGCATGCCTGGTGATGCATGCTGGTTTGCTTTGAGCGCAAATTCGAGGACAAAGTTTCTGCAGTTTATTAGGGGCAGAAAACAACAGAGGCACTTCATGCCGGTTTGCCACATTCTTGAGACCGTGCCACAGAGTGGGCACGTATGGCATGACCAGTGGTCTCCCAGTCAACCCCCGAGCCCCTACCTTTTCTGCTCCGTGTTTGACTATTTGCAAGAGCAACTCGGCGACTGCTACAATGACCTGCGAAGGGTAGCCTGCCGCTAAAAGGCGGGTCACTTGCCAATCAAAGCTTTCCTGCATGCGATGTGGGTACGACTTTCCGAGAGCAGATTTTATGCACTGTACAACAATTCCCCCTTTGATGAGCTTTGAGTGAGCCGATCCAAAAGGCAATAATTCTTTCTAGGCACGGGGAAAGTAGGCCCAGCAAACATGATGTGCACTGAATTGCAGGTTTAGATCGAAAAATTGCAACTCATAGGAGTTGGGAATCTCGTGCGTGAAAATAAGGCCTTGTCCTAAACGACTAAAAACATCTAAAATGCCCGACACTATATTAGGCAAGGCAAAATCACCGTGTCTGGTTAAAAGTACTAAAAAGTCATCAACACATCTAAACACGTTTAAAACTGGCCCCCCATTAAAAGCATCATGCAAGGAAGAGTCAATATCAGATAAAATATTTCACATAAAACAGGAACTACGCATGCTCCAATAGACACGCCTTGTCGTTGCAAGTAAGGTTGTTCGTTAAAAACAATAAAAGGGACGGCGAGATAAAATTCAAGCACTGTTATGAAATTTTCAGTGGAAACCCCTACAACTTTTTGCAATCGTTTCTTCCGAAGACAAGCAGGGACTGGTACCACCTTCCCCTCACCATTGCTGCCACTAAGGACCAAGGGCTCTTCAAGTCCGTAGTGTCGAAACACATTATGGTGTAACTGCACACTATTGTTTTTCGTTTTCTATTTCTTGGTTTTTTCTCTTTTTGAACTGTTGTTATTTGTTGTATTTCCTTCACTGTTGTTATTATTTTTCCCAAGTTCATATTCTACCCACGCCCTCTGTAACACCTTCTGGATCTTGAGGGTGTACTTATAAGTAAATAAATAAACAAATGAATAAACAGTACGATGAACATACAGGAGAACAATAGAATACAGTATAATTTTACAAAATTGCAATCCTTTGCCGATACACAAAAAACAAGACAATAACAGTATTCAAATGCGGCCTTGCTTATTATAGCGCATGAAAAAAAGAAAAACAAGAACACACACACACACATGACTTATAAATGAAAAGCATCACAAAAAAGTTTTTCAAAGAACATCTGCTTTTTGATAAAAATAAAGGCGTATAGCTTTAAAGGATATTTTATCTCTATGTAGCCCTGCGCTAATTAATCTGTTTAATAATCTTGGTAGGATATTCCCGAGTGTTTGTTTTCCATATGTTGTTCGCACTATTGGTATTTTCCAGTATTCCTTTTTACTGGTTGCATATTTAGCAGTGCTCTATTTTGTTCGGCCTACTCGCCTTCTCGTCGCTGTGACTGTTGTGCAGCTTTGTTGACCGCCATGCGGCTCGGGAATTGGAACGACAAGGTCTCGGCTTCAGGCTTTACAGAGGCATTCAGGCTTTACAGAGGATTAGCTCCGTGAAGAGTTGGCTCGCCGAAACCTGGACGCTACCGGGTCGAAGGAAGAAGTAATCAACCACCTATCGCCGAAATCGGGCAAAACCGCTCCGTTGCCTTCCCCAGACTCCGCAGCGGCTACCCAGCGTCCGAACGCTGCGCCAGGGGCATAGGCAGAAATTTTTTTCGGGAGGGGGGGGGGCACATTTTTGATATGAAGTGGGGGCCGGCCGGCAGATGTGGTCGAATGTCATTTTGTGCTCTGTATGCCATGGCAAAAGAAGTTTAGGGGATGAGGAGGGCGGGGGAGGGCACGGGCCGGGTATGCCATTCCCTGGCTACGTCACTGCACTGCGCCGCTTTCTCCGAGCTTCGATGCCGCCCATACTGCCGAGTTGCTGACGGGTTTACTTCAGCGGCTCTTTAACGTGTCACAACGCACTGCAGCCTCAGTTTAAGTCACTACTCTTCCAGACCTATCAGCATCGCTTCCTACATACATTCAGGACAGCAGCATTTCAGCGTCCCACTAGATTAAGGAGTTGTACTGAACTCGAAACCTGGCTTCGTGGGAGCCTTCAACGCTACTCGCCGTCACCCTGGGAAAACTTCGTGGAGCAGCCGGTCATTAGAAAGCCGCCATCGGTCGTCATGGTCAACGTGGGAAAACTTCCGCCAAGCGTTCCTAGATCAATTCAGCGCCAACCAAACCTTGCTACAGTGGCAACAAGCAGTTACTTGCCGCGTACAGGCGCACGAGGAGAACCTTGTCAACTACTCTCTGGCGAAATTTAAGCTCATCTCTGGATGCCCAGTCATCCTCACCCACCGTCAGACCATATAGTACGCCCTTCAGGGCATCGCCGACTTGCACCTGGCCACTACCATCGCACCGCAACGCCCAAAAACCGTCGCAGCTTATATGGACATTGTAAACTCTGCTTGATCAAACATCAAGCTATTCTTCCCTTCGACTCCCCCACCCAGGATATTCAAGCGCCACATTATCAACGCCAAGCCCACAGGTGCCCCGCCACAGCACGGAGTACACGAATCACCAGGCTGTGTCAGACAAAACCAGCCGGCCACAGCGGACCACCAGACCAACAAGAGGTTCGATACTTACCTATTTCTCTGCTAAGAAGGATGCTCCTGCCTACCGCTCTGCCCAGAACTTGGCCGAGCTGTTTGTGTTCACTGCCGTCAAAAAGGACATCTCGCATCCAAGTGCCTGTCTAGATCTGCTGCTCCAACGTCTACAACGCATCCTTCCTCAGCTCTCCACAGCACCCCTTCCGAGACCCTTGATAGATCACTGGTCCAGTGTGCCCTTGTCAACATCACAATTGCTGGTATTCGTCAAGTGGATGCGTTTACAGGGAGTGGATCTAAAATGACGCCTGCTTCGCGTCACCTGGTCAGCTCTTTGCCCCTCCTGCGCTCCGCCAGTCGATTCTCTGATCTCCTCTAGTCGTCGTTGAGGAATAACAGTAGCTCCAGCCGATGACATCTGTTTGAAGATTTCTGTCAGACCTGTCATCGGTTTGTTTGAAGCAGCCGCTCTCGATAATAATGTCGTGCCACTTATATTGAGTGAAGACTAGTTTTCTGCAAGTCATGCGCAGTTGGTGTTTCAGCCACCCATACCAAACAATATCCGCCATTCCCCCACAAGAACGAATGTTCTGTGCCACTGCTTCCCAGGATGTCGAACACTGTTGTGATCCAGGAGTCATACTTCAATCATCTGGTGTCTGGACACCACAGCTCTGCAGGCCTCCAGCGGTTGCTACTCACAGGACCACGTGAGCCCCGCGGTTAGCACTACCTTGCCAAGATGATGTTTCAAGAACCTACAGCCCCTCTTCTGAATGCAAGCAAGCTGCTTCTTCAACAATTGAGGTTGCATTGACCCATTATTGCCTGCCACTCAGTTCGGTAGCCACTGGCCAGTACCTCAAGCGTTCGTTCGAAACGCGCTGAAGTGTTCGCTCATGGCGAGGACAACTTGGGTTTGTGCGAGGGTGTTGAACATTCAGCTGACCTTCTTCTCAATGCTGTGCCACACAGTTGATCCCCCTACCGGTACTCGGCTGCAGACCGTCGTTTTCTTGAGACCCAAACAAGCACACCCCTTCGGCAAGGCATCATTCATCCAACCTTAGGACCTTGGGCGTTCCCCGCAGTGGTTGTCAGCAGATGAAGTAAGAAGCGTCTATCTGTCATCTATGTGCCCCTAATAAGATGTCTGTTGAGTGTTGTACAATCACTTCCACATGCAGATGACATCATGGATGATATTGCTGGTTCACAGTACTTCGCCTGTCTGGACATAAAGTTTGCTTATTGGCAGGTTCGTGTTCGTAAAGACCGAGCAAAATCTGATTTTATTACCCACCATGGCACTTTCATGTGAATGCGCATGTCATTTGGGCAAAGAATGCACCTGTCACATTCCAGCGTGTCAGGCAATCAATTTTTACTAACGTACAGCCACATTACCCAAAGTGTGAGGTACTTGTCTACTTGGATGATGTCCTGGTTTTTGCGCCACTTGAATTTGCGAGACTACTTGACGAAGTACTTTGTGTATTTCACGCCAGAGGATTCAAGGTTTCACTTCACAAATGCAAGTTTGCTTTGAAGCCTATCAATACTCTTGGATTCATTTTGAGCAAGAACGGTACGCAACCTGACCCTGCCAAAGTCGAAGCTATCCTGAAAATCTCACAGCCTACAAACTGCAAAGCAGTTTTGTTATGGCTCCACAGAGCCAACTTCTATTGCCTCTTCTTCAAGAATTTCTCTAGGATCGCAGCACCTTTGCAGAGTCTCATTCGGTCTGAAGAGTTCGCCTGGAACAGTGACTGCGATGAAGCTTTTCAACTAATCCGCACAGTAATAACAAAAGCGCCTGTACTGGGCCATTTCGATCACAACAGACGCTTCTGGAACAGCAATTGGCTCTATGCTCTCCCAAAAACAGTGTGACAAAGAAACTTTCATCGAATATGCAAGTCGCTCACTCACTGCTGAGTAGAAGTTGCACAGTAACGTTTGGGAGTATATTGGTGTTCAGGCAGTCACTGTTAGAGCACTGCACGGGCCGCGATTCTAGGCCCGGGGCCAGCACTCGCTGAAGTTTACCTGCCCGAACCAGGACCGGTGACTCAAAGTGAGACCCGGTCCTGGTCCAAACCCGAGAAAAAATTGCATCTACCCGGCCCGGCCCGACCGCAGATTGGGCCCGACAGGGGCCCGAGCCAGTAATCTAGGTGGTGTTGCCCGAACATGGAATCAACAGCAACGCGTTTTTTTTATTGAAATAAAAAATAAATGAAAGAGTTGTTGTCACCATTGCTGGGCGACGGCTACCTTTTCCACTTAGTTAGAATATAAAAAATTAAGAAACAAAAATAATATATTACATATATAGAGTCCTACATTTGGCAAGTTCAAAAGTTCTCCCGAAGGTCGCGGGATCGAATCCCGGCCGCGGCGGCTGCATTTTCGATGGAGGCGAAAATGTTTGAGGCCCGTGTACTTAGATTTAGGTGCACGTTAAAGAACCCCAGGTGGTCGAAATTTCCGGAGCCCTCCACTACGGCGTCTCTCATAATCATATCGTGGTTTTGGGACGTTAAACCCCAGATATTATTATTATTATTATCAAAAGTTCTCGTTTGAATAGAGCAGACATACGATCACGGTGCACACTTTCAATGTAGTCCACTCAATATTCATCATAAATGTTGGTGTCATCAAAAAAAAAAACGTTGGAGCTCTTTCATTGCTTTGCGGTTTATCCTAGATGGCCATGGGCTTAGTATTTTGCCAACGAAAATGTTCGCTCCGAGTCCAGCGTGTGGAGTTTCTGTTCGATTCGCTGTCTATGTGTGTCGTGTTTGGGACAGTCGAGCAAGAGATTATGCCTATCCTCGTCGTCGTGGCCGCACGAACATGTTGACGATGGTGCACGCTGAATCCGAAATAAAAGTAGCAAATGTCTACGTTTTGCTGGCGCATACTTCGTTAACAAGTATGCTTTTATCTACGGTAATTTCTTGTACAAAAGCGCCTCACGGTGGTAACAGTTGAATGGACATACTGGGTATACGACGAACGCTTATTTGGCAGCGGTATACTGTAGTACATATTTTCCCCGCAAATACAATGGGAATCAAGAGCATTTTGTAGCAGATACTGTAGCAAAGAAAGTTATTTGCAGCATGAGTTCAGTTTCAACAGGACGCGCAATAAAAACAGAGGAGACAGAGAACAGAACGCTCTCTTCACTATGTTTTTATTGCGCTCTCTATAGAAATGTAAAGCATGCTCAGTCAACAAACCAAATCGTGCGCCCTTTAGATATGTAGCGCCTGTCTTCAGCATAGTGGCACCTTGCCACAGCAAGAGAAATAGAGGGGAAAAGCCAAATTTATTACGTTTGTAGCAAATACACTAACCTAAACAAAAATTAGAACGAACCCCCGTGCACCACGTGTACTCTTCCAAATACGTATAAACAGCCGAAAGGAACAAAAAGACTATTTTAGCATTCTTTTCATATATCAACCACTGCTAGTATATAAAGTCTATAAGTTTTTTTGTGGCATAGTTTACAGTTTATTTCTTCAGATGTTATGGTGCTAAAAATCTAATTATGAAGAGATTCTGGCTATAAGCACGCAATGCGCTGTTGCATCACATATTCTGCCGCGTTAAAGTTTCTTGCACTGCTTGCGCTAGCCGCAGGGGCGCACAAAATCTGCCTTGCGAATTGTAAAGGCGTCGACAGTCGTTGTTCGTGAACTTCCACCACTGGAGCAAGTTTCGGACGTCTCTGTGGACCTCTGCAGAATGAACATAGCTTTCCAGCTCATCCCTTCATTTCTAACAATCCCTAACGCAGTGCCACTCTTCAATCTATAAAACTCCTGGTTGAGAGCTTCTCCTTGCAGGTTTCAGCAGTATATGGTATTCACGGTTTGTATTCAGTATATGGTATTCACGTAGACAGAAACGCACATATTACCTTGGGTTCGCTAAGAAATGATTCGCATTTAATAATTGTACTCGAAATAGTCACAAAGAAGGTATTAAAAATTGGGGGACCCTTAAGCTTCGCCTTTAATAGTTGAACGCGATAGCGAAATCCGGCCCCTAGGGCGCACTTCAACCACTAAGTGCATACATATTAATCTGTGTTGTTACACCCACACGCACACGCACACAGACACACACACGCGCGCGCGCGCGCTATGTATTTATAGTAATGGTACAGGTTTTCGATTTAAGCACTTCCCTGTGCTAGAGCCGAGACATATTTCTCACAATGCCTCACAGATGGCAGCACATAATCTAATGTTTGCTGTTTGCTTGATCAACGCCTCCTCTAGAAAAGAGGCGTTGGCTTGATATGTCTTCCGCTAGATGGACATAGTTGTCAATTTCTGGAGCTGTTTGAAAGTTCGTGTGTGTTTTTAGCGGCGATGGCTGTACTATCCCGGCTTTTTTCGAAGCATGGCGTCGCGCAAAAAAAGTAGTTTGATGGCCTCGCCAATGCGCCTACAAATCGCCGAATGGGCTCATTTTCGTCGTGACAACTGTCGAACAAAATGCGTGAAGACGACTCCTTCCGCTACATGGCATTTATGTAGTGTTTTTTCCCGAAGCAGTTGCAAGTAATGTCGTGGCTTTGTGGTAGGACACCTGCTTGCCACCCAAACGGCCCGGGTTCGTTCCTCAATGGGACCGAAGATTTTTATTGTTTATTTTATTTGCATCTTTCTCGATTTTTCGGTTGCGGATGATTTTTCGCTCACAAGCGACGTAGCGACGCCGACACCGACGGCGGAATTTCTGCGAAACGAGCTCTCTAACGCTATCGCGGTAAAAACATTGCTGATCCCTCCGTCGTAGGAATCGGTATAACACGAAAGTGAAACATGTCTTCACGGAGGCACGTAGTTGAGCGTTTATTGTGCATTGATATATGAGAGCTTGTACAATGTCTATTGGTGTTTGGCAGCTATAGCACCGTCAAACGCAAAGAAGGACTCACGAAACGAACGCACAAGTATACTCAGGACGAGTGCGAACTTACAACTGTCACAGTTAATTTTTGGGGGCTTGAGCAGCGTGCTCCTTTCGCAAACGCGGCCGCTGCAGCGAGCGAAGTCATCTTCGTACGCTTTGTAACTTCAAAGCAACCTTTGCGGTGAACGCACAATACGTACAAACCTCCCCCATCACGAGATAAGCACGCGCGCATGGGCAACCACGCTCTGTAGGGCAAAGAACTGGTGGCACAGGCAGGAGGCGCGCGCGCATCGCATAGAGTGGGGCGATGACCGTTAAAGCGCGCCCTTCGCGCTTACTCGCTGGTGGTAACGAGAACACGCTGCAGTGCCACCGAGCTCGGAGTACCGTCAGCGGTAAATGGTGTATATAAAGCTCGCTGTTAGTGTGCTGAAGAACATACGTTCTGCGGCCGAGTCATTTAGCGTTGCGCGCTGTGGAGCGAGGGGTGGTGGATTCCATTACCAGCGACGGAACTTTTTATTCTAGTTTTTTCTTGGTCATATGTTAGTGTACATTTTACAACGTCATATCCGTGACGGAAATACGTCAGCCTTGGTGGGCCCCGGCATAACACACTTCCGTGTTAAAAAAACAGGTGCGCTCAGATCACTTGGTATGGCCTTGCGATCAGCAGCTCAGCAAACTTGAGCAGCCGATCCTTAGCGGCGGGAGCTCGCGGCGAAGGGCACTCATATCATTGCCGGCTCAATCGGGTGCGAACGCCGCTTCCGCATGAAAACGATGTTCAGAGGGCGTGTGCGATAAGGAATGTATCACTGTGAAAGTGA